>NW_004949130.1:179304-186972 GCF_000317375.1 Microtus ochrogaster | reverse complement strand
TCCCAGCACTCGGGAGGCAGAGGCAGGCGGATCTCTGTGAGTTCGAGGCCAGCCTGGTCTACAAGAGCTAGTGCCAGGACAGGCTCCAAAGCTACGGAGAAACCCTGTCCCCCCCCAAAAAAAAAAAAAAAAATTCAAGAACTTAAGAGAAAAGAAAGACCATCATAGTACTTATACCAGGCGGCTTCAGAGAAGCAGAATGTGCCAATGCAAATGAGCACACGCAAAGATTGCAGTAGCATAGAAAGATCTAGCAATGGTGGTGCTCCAGCGACTGGGACAGTCAGGCTCACCTCCATTAGCCAATCCAGAAGAACTGCTCGCATCCTTGCCTGCAGGAGAGGATGGCGCTGCAGAAAGTGCTCATCTCTTAGGTAAGTCTTTTCCTTGTTTAACATGATCCTCCAAACCTCTTCTCTATTACCCCAGCTATAAAAAGAAAAAACAAGAAACAGACAAACCTCAGATAGGTGTCAGTCTGCATTCACACTAAATGTAGACCAGGAAGACAAATGACATCCAGCAGCTATGGATCAAAGTCAACACCTACTTCAAGACTGGAAGTGGGGAGGCTCTGGGTGGTCTGATTTTCCGAGGCTGAAATGCAGTCTTGGGGTACTCAAGATCATCGTCCTCTTCTTTGTTAGGGGTGGGGATGAAAGAACAGGGGTCCACGCATGCTGATGAATTATCATCCCAAGGCTGCCAATAAAACACATCACAATGGGTTGGGTGCAACTCAGCATCTTGTCCATTCATGAACTGGTAGATTAGCTGGGCTTGGTAAACTGCCTTTGTTAAGGTGGAGACAACATGGGCAAGCAAAAGCCACAGGCATGCCTTGAAGCTTCCATGTCACTTCTGTAACTAGTTCAGGACATATGGACATCAAATGAAGTATCTGGGTGGCCAGCTGGACACAAGAGAGGTCAGCTTATATTACAAAAAGACTGGTTATGTGTGTGTATTCAACAGAAACCTACCTAACTCAAGATAAAGTACCACATCATTAGAGCCAAATCAAGTTGTGATCACAGGTCAGACTAATGAGTCTATGCAAACGATTTTCATTTCCTAATAAGAAGCCCTTATTTTGATCTCTAAAGTTATAAAACAGAGACTAGACTAGGGGTTGGAGAGATGGCTCAGAGGTTTGGATACTGGCTGCTCTTACAGAGGATCTGCATTTGGTTCCCAGCACCCACATGGTGCTTACACCTATTGGTAACTCTAGTTCCAGGGTTCTAGATCCAGCACCCTCGTCTGACCTTCTCAGGCACCAGCTACACCACATGAAGGTGTACAGGCTTAAGATACAGGCAAGATGCTCACACATAAAAATAAATCTTTTTTTTTTTTGGTTTTTTCGAGACAGGGTTTCTCTGTAGCTTTGGAGCCTATGCTGGAACTAGCTCTTGTAGACCAAGCTGGCCTCGAACTCACAGAGATCCGCCTGCCTCTGCCTCCCGAGTGCTGGGATTAAAGGCGTGCGCCACCACCACCCGGCAAAAATAAATCTTAAAATAAAAGGTAATGAATCTGCGACTGTGGACGCCTCCCAATCTAAGACTTGCATCATTTTATGTACTGATTCGTTTACTGACAGGCTCTTGCCTGTGCAGTACAGGTTGGCCTCCAATGATCTTCACTGCCGTACCTTTAAAATGCTGACGAGAAGAGCATACCACCTACCTGGCACTAGCAAGGTACCTTATTTTAAGCAAAGGCCACTAATGTGAACTAGAGAACAAAACAGGTAACTGAGAGGTCTACCTGAACTGAATGCCCCTGGAAGCTCTTGCAGCAGCCAGGCCACTTTTGGAGGAAGACCAGATTTTCAACTAGTGGGAAGAGAGAGCAAAGTTGCACATAGCTCTTCTCTGCTCAGGGTACAAAGAGTCAGGCATGCAAATTATCTACAACAGCCCCTGCCAGCTGTTCGAGAAAGGCAGATTCCTTTCAGTTCTGGCTTTGTGTGTTTGGTAGCATCTCCGGTGCTGACTCAAAAGGTTCACATTACCACTATAGGAAGCTGCTCTCCATTCAAGAAAAAGTTCTTCTGAAGGTACAAGCTAGGTGCCACCCTCCACAGCCAGATGGCTGGCACATCTGGGAGCGGGCCTTTAGAGATGAACGCAGCAGTTTCCAACCTGCAGTTCACAGACAAATGGGCTCCAAAGTTGGCTTTTCTAGAAGCCAGGGGATAAGGCTAAATAAGTGGATAATTAAGCCTGTTTTTGAGTGTCTATCAAGTTTTACAAGATGCCAGATCAACCTGGCTTTTGAGACTGCAGTGAGGGCTCATCACCTTTTATCCTTGCACTCCATTTCTTTTCCTTATGCAAAACAAGTAGAAGTTCAACTAGTGTGCAGCTTCAAATAAAGTTCTACCTTGCCAGGCAGTGGTAGTGTACACCTTAATCCCAGTACTCAGGAGGCAGAGGTAAGAGGATCTCCATGAGTTAGAGGTCAGTCTGGTCTACAGAGTGAGTTCCAAGACATCTGAGGCTACACAGAGAAACCTTGTCTCAAAAAATTAAAGGGGAAAAAAAAATTACATTTTGCTGGATGTGGTGGCTCATGCCTTTAATCGCAACACTCAGGAGGCAGAGGCAGGCAATCTATAAATCTAAAGACAACCTGGTGAGCTCAGGCCATCCAAGTACATAGTCAGACCCTGTCTCAAAATATGGATATGCAAAATAGACCCCCCTCCCCCAAGACAGGGTTTCTCTATAGCTTTGGAAACTGTCCTGGAACTCACTTTGTAGATCAGGCTGGCCTCGAACTCAGAGATCCACCTGTCTCTGGGCCTCCTAAGTGCTGGGATAAAAGGCATGTGTCACCACTGCCCAGTGCAAAATTTTATTATAACGGCATTCTGTTCATTTAGAATAACTCAGGTAGTAGGGTACATGCTTCTAATCTCAGGACTCTGGAGGCTGAGGCAGGAGATCACTGAGTTTGAAGTCAGCCTGGGTCACATATAGGAACCCTTGTTTCAAAAACAAAAATAGTCACTGAGAATCAAAGAGCTTTGTCAGTGTTCAGTATCAGTGAATTTAATGTGACTGCTCTCACTGGCTCAAAGTTGTTGCACTGGGCTGAATGCAACTCCACAGAAACATTCTATGCAAATAAAACAGACAAAGTAAACCCCCCCACAAAATCACCTACACCCCAAATTCTAACTTTGTGTGTCAACAACTGTTTCTAAGCTGTCAACTCTACAAACTCCTGTCTAGAGAAGCACGAAGATGCCTTTTCACAGGGAATGATGGGACAGTCACAACTGGATTCTCGCTACTGCCCCATTCCCGTGTGTAGCCCCATTCCACAGCTCAAACAAGGAGCTAAGCACTGCTGCAGTTATTCCTGAGGGCAAAGTGAATCGGAATCTCCACAAGCCTTATGGAAAGCTTGGCCTCATTCTTACTTGGAAATTTCTGTCAAAAACACATGGCAATATGAACAATCCTGAATGCTCCGAAGCTTGGCTTATCTTATATATACTACTATACTACTACCCAACTCTGAAGGTTTTCTTTAAGGGGCTATTTTTTGCTAACAGGAAGATAAACTGGCCCCCTTCTTAATGGCTAGTGGGGTCCTCTCTAGAAATACACATTACTGCAGTTCTAGGTGGCAGGACATCATTGCTCAGAAGGCATTATTCAGAACCAGCTGCCTCTCCCTGCTCTCCAAGTCACAGCTAACCTCTTTGGGACAAGAGATGAGGTCAACAGAATACTGTCCCTGCTCAGCTTTATCTGTGATGAAGGCTGAAGGTCTCACCAGCCCCCTTGGAGATAGGCTGTTTCCCCCACTGGAGCCATAACTATAGTCTCCAGTCATTTCTGGAGGCAAAGAGATAATACAAGCTCTCTCTGCAAGGATCTGCTGATATTATACCATGCTGCATTTGAAAGATCTGGCAGGCACTACATAGGAGGGACAGAAGAACGGAGCAGTCAGTGAAATACTGGTTGAGACATACGTCATTATAGACCCTTGGCTGAGGCCAGGCAAAGTCCAGACAGCAGTGACCAATTCTAGTTAAGTGATGGCAGAACAGTCTGGGCCACAAAGACGAAAAAGTTTTGATTTTTGTTTTTGCAACATAATCTCACTATATGGTCTGGGCTGGCCTGGAACTCACTATACAGGTCAGGCAGTCCTAGAACTCAGATCGCCTGCCTTTGCTTCCCTACCACAGGAATTAAAGGACCGTGCCATCATACTTGGCAAGAGGATAAAAGTTTGAAATCTGACCTAAAGGGATGGAAAAAGTTCATATTTGACACACTAAAAGCCACACATGTGGACGAGGGAGAAGTAGTTGGGAGGCCTAGTCCCCAAGTCACTAGCCTTTGGCAATAAGGCTACAGGCCCAGCTCTGTCACAGGCTTGCAATGGGATCTGGGTTGCCTTGTGAGTCTCAGTTTCCTCTTGGGTTGAGAGAGGCCCCAATTATATGATGCTCACTCTGGTTCCTTCAGGTCTCAGTACCTGTAACCTCAGAGGTGCTACTCCAGAAACATAAACCCTTCCCACAACCCCAGGCCCAGCAGAAGCCAGGCCACACTGACAGGCTCCTGTGGTTCAGCCATGTGGCCTGCGGCTCTGGTTTGGGAAAGTTGGAAGAAAGAAAGCATGGAACTCAAGAGACAGAATGCTCCCTAGGCCAGCCGACCTACCTGACTGCTATCCTGGCTTTTCACAGTCTTGTCAATCTTGGCAATTTCTTCATCTGGATCTTGCAAAAACTAACGAAAAAAAAAAAAAAAAAAACCAATAACAAAAAAAAAACACACGGAGCAACGCAGAGACAAAAACACGGAGAGAAAAGGGGGAAAAAAAGTTTGTTAGGTTCTGAGTTACATTGAACTAAAAGAAACCTCCTCGTCAAACTAATTCTCTTCATTAGTATAAGACCCAAATTTGGTACCCAGGTATGATGGAATGGTGGGGGGGTCCTTTCCAACCTGTGTCCTTTGTACTCACAACGGCCACATTCGCCTTCCTTTTTCTGGAGCGGACCGAGAGGTCAGGGCCACCCTCTTCTTTCATGCTGCCGTGGTCCTTCGCATCTCTGCAGAGGCATGGTGTCACGGAGGTGGGGCTCCCCAAAAATCTCAGGCCGCCCCTCCCCCACCGCTACTCACCATTCCCCTCCCGCAGCAGCGAGGCCACTCACCTCTCCTTCCTTTCCCTTGGCATGGCGCAGTGCTTGGGCTCCGAACTCAGACCTGGGGGGAGACATCAAACAGGCATCGTAGTGAGCACAACTCGCAGAAGGGACCCGAGTCCGCCGGTCCGTCCCGGGCACCCCTCCCCCCTCCCGCGCGGGCGGCGGCGGCGGGAGCCTCCCGGGCCCGGAGGCCGGCCGGGAAAATGGCCGATGGGCCCGGGTGGCTTGTCACCCGCGGGCGCCGCTGGAAGTCTGCGATCCCGGGTCCGAACCTGAGGTTGGGGATGGAGGCCCAGACGCCCTCCGAGAGGACCCCCAGATCCATCACCGCCCTCGGGACTAGGGCTGCCTGTGTCCCCTTCTACACCTCCCCGTGACCCGTCTCTCACAACCACCCCGGAGGGGCAACCTGAGCCGATACCACCGGGGACCGGGCCACCCGGCCTCGCCCCACCCCCACCCGGGTCCGGTCCGGTCCGGTCCCGTCCGACGCGGTCGGGACGCTCTGAAGTCGCGGGAGTCCTGGGAGTCCCAGGAGTCTAGGCAGCCCGTACCCGAAGTTGTGTTCGCCGCAGGCAGGCGCGCTCGAGCGGGCAGGAGGCCGACGGCGGGCGGGAAGCAGGAGGCGGGAGGCGGCGGCCGAGCGCGCGGCGCTGGCGGGATCCGCGCCTGCCCCCTACACCGCGCTGGCTGCCGAGCCGGCTGCTCCTGCGCCCGGCTTCGAGCGGGACATTTAAAAATCCCAGCGCGCGGCACCGGCCCCGGCCCGCCCTCGAGCCCCGCCCCGCGGGCTGCGAGCCCCTCAGCGGCCGCAGCAAGCCCGGGGCCCGCCCCGTCGCTGCGCTGGCCAGCGAGGCGCTCTGACAGAGGCGTGGCCTGATGGAGGGCGTGGATGGACGGTGGGCGTGGTCTTAGGAAGGGGGCGGGAGTAAATGACAAGGCCCGCGCGCCAGAGGGGCGTGACCCGGACGTGGTGGGCGGGGCCGGCGAGGGGCGGGACGCGGGAGAGTCGGCTGGCGCGCGCGGCTGCGGTGACGCGGGAGAATCTTGGCGCGGGCGCTCGAAGTGTTCAGAGTGTGCGGGGCCGCGAGGAGCCGCGTGGGCTGAGCGAGTGGAATGTCATCACTGCAGATCGCAATGATCCTCTGCCGGACTTTCTTGGCGGAAGGGATGCTGGGGAGGGTCGGGCGCAAAGAACCAGCGGTCGGTCGGTCTCCCGCGCGCGCGCACTGTCTCTCCTGGCGCGTCCTCCCCGCCCCTGAGACGCTGAGTTCCGGGCCCTGAGTCGGGGCGTGAGTGTCCCCAAGGTCACAACTGCGCAGGGCGCCTGGGACCAGAACCAGGATTCAGGCACTGGTGTGAGGTCTCCAGTGGACCAGCAAGTCCTTTAATCTGTCAGTGCCTCTCGGTTCATTCATTCATTCATTCATTCATTCATTCAACTATGCAAGCACCTTCCTGTGTCTCTAGCACACATTCGCCCAACCCGCATGCAGTCAGGCCTCTTTGACCCTCGGGTCCAAGTGCGGTGAGATGGCTTCCAGTCTAAAACTTTACTCCAAGTGTTTTCATTGATCCCAGAATAAGCTCAAGGCTCAGAACGTCAAGTGACCCTCACCCTTTCAGACCTGACCTTCAGTCAACCTTCCTTCCGCCTGAACTGCTGGATTCGGTGCTCTTTCTCACCCCAGGGCCTTGGAACTTACTGTGTGTACTTTCTCCTGACCCTTACCAGCAGTTTGTGCTTCCAGGAAAACTTTGGAAGGTCTTGGGTGACCACTTCATCTCCAGCACACCTTTTCCCAGGACCTTTTCCCAGCACACCTTTTCTCCAGTGTCTTTACCTTGCTGTGGCAAAGCGCTTGTTTCCTTGAGCCTCTTGTTCACTGATTTCGTGTCCCCTTCCCCCTCGTCTATTTTGTTCAGTACTGACCTCTAGACAGTGTCTAGACCAAGAGGGACACTTGCCTCATGTTAGAGAAAAACATGCTGACACACAAGTCTGTGGAGCATACAGGATAGAGAGAGAGAGAGAGAACATTGAACAATGACTGTCAGGTGGCAAAGACCTTCCCTCCTCAACTTGTAACACGTGTGATACCTCTGGGACCCTTCCTTGGGGTAAGCCTGCCTGTCTCCTCTCCTTCAGTGGCTGTTGTCTGGAAGTCAAGCAGGGTGCACCCTTCCCACAGGTCCTGACTAGCACATTGGTGATGTTGCAGGCTTCTGAGATGACCTGGTCAGGATGTCATACGCAAGTGGAGCCCCAAACCCTAGATTCTCCCAGCCCTGTTGATAACAACAGCAGACGGCAAACTTAACAAGATACAATTTTGCATTGAGCTCTTTAAAGTTAAAGCCCATCCTCATTAACTGACAATAATCCTTGCATGTTGGTTCCACAACGACCCTAGTTTACAGACCACAGCTATCTACTGTCTACACTCGCTGTGCCGACTAAGGGAAGCAGATGAATC
>NW_004949130.1:176441-178544 GCF_000317375.1 Microtus ochrogaster | reverse complement strand
AAAACCAAAAAAAAAAAAAAGAAAACAAAAATTAGTCAGGTGTTGGTGGTCCACACTTTTGGTCCTAATACTTGGGAGGCAGAGGCAGGTGAATCTCTGAGTTCAAGGCCAACCTGGTCTACAGAACAAGTTCCAGGAAAGCCCAGGGCTACATAGAGAAACCCTGTCTCAAATAATAAATAATAAATCAATAAGAAAAAGGAAAACCAGGAAAGGCAGGTGGTCGAGTACATATGATTATGGACACAGACCCTGGGTCCAGTTCTCAGCACCCCACAGTGGAGGAAAGCCATGGTCATGGAGCAGAGAAAATAGGAGTTATGTTTGCAGTAAAGGATAATAACCAGGGAAAGGAAGTTCTGGGATCCAGACACAATTTACCTCTTGATCTCAAGAAACAAATAACTGAAACAAAATGAAATTTGTTTTACCCTCCTAGCCCTGAGCTTTCTACAACTTAGCCCAACCTTCCTAGAGCACTCTGGACATTCACAGGAACTCAGTGGGATACAGTGCTCTAACACTGGCTTATTTTTATTAAGATTTTATTTTTATTTGTGTGGGGGGGGGAGAGAGAGGGAGAGAGAGAGAGAATGTACGCCGCATGTATCTAGGTGCCTATGGAGGCCAGAAGAAGGCATTGGATCCCCTAAAACTTAGTTACAGGTAGTTGTTAACTGCTCAACTTGGATCTTAACCAGATCATCTCTTCAGTCCCTGAAAAGTCCATTTTACAGCAAAATATTGCACAGCTTTATGTATACTGAATAGTGGTATGTGTTTGCATGATGAAGTCAAGCAGTCCACTGTGTAAGATCCAGTCAGTGACACCTATCTACCATCAGTGAGTTCTTTTTTTTTTAAGATTTATTTATTTATTATGTATACAACATTCTACCTCCATGTATGTCCACATGCCAGAGGGTGCCAGATCTCATTACAGATGGTTGTGAGCCACCATGTGGTTGCTGGGAATTGAACTCAGAACCTCTGGAAGAGCAGCCGGTGCTCTTAACCACTGAGCCATCTCTCCAGCCCCAGTGAGTTCTTATATACAAATACAAGTAGTTGTGAGCCACTATGTGGGCAGTAGGAATGAAACCAGCAGCCAGTCCTCTTAACTGCTAAACCATCTTCCCAACCCCAGTAATTGTTTTTGGTTTTTTGTTTTGTTTTGTTTTGTTTTGTTTCGAGACAGGGTTTCTCTGTAGCTTTGGAGCCTGACCTGGAACTAACTCTTGTAGATCAGGTTGGCCTCGAACTCACAGAGTTCCACCTGCCTCTGCCTCCCGAGTGCTGGGATTAAAGGTGTGTGCCACCTTTAATTGTTTTTCAAAGATCGAAATCAAGAAAATCCAGATTTGAATTTCAGCTCATTTAGGAAGAGAGGCAGTCATGTGAATTGGCAGTTGCTGTTCAGAGCAGTAAAGACTGAGATGAGAAAATTCTGGGGCTATGACTTCAAATGGGGATGAGTGCCTGGAGTGATGACGGGAAAATAAACAGCCAGGGAGCTGCCCACGGCTAGGAAAAGCTCTGCACCACAGCTCGAAGCCTTTAGAACTCACTGCCAGCCCTTCCACCTGGGATGGTTGGCTCTGAGGTACACAAGCTCATTTTCCTTTGTCTCTACTTGGGGTCCAGAGCACATGACAGAACACAGTCTTGAGGGAGACTCTGGAAAAAGCATGGAGCCCACAGCCCTCACACACGCTGCTGCGTAGAGTGGGTAGCACCTCTCTTCCACCGGGCGGGAATCTTCTGGATTGTTCACGGACTCCCTGTGTGCCCATTATCTGCAAATGGATATGATTCTAACTTACAGAGTTACTGTGAGGATCCAGATCCCCATGTCTACCAAGCTCTTCCAACAGAGTCTGACAACAGGTGCCCAGACATGATTGCTATCCACAGGCAAGTCGGAGGTCTCGATTTAGCTTCATATGTGGCCCAGGCCCTGATCATGGTGGAGAGGTAAAAGCAGGAGCCAGGATATGAAGTTTACAGAGAAGGAAGTCCAGAAAAATATGCTATTCTAACATGGGGGCCTTGGACAGACTTCAGAGATGAAACCGTCACCAGGTCCTAAAAGGAATCTCTCTC
>NW_004949130.1:174647-176066 GCF_000317375.1 Microtus ochrogaster | reverse complement strand
GTTTATTTCAGTACTTGGGCTGGAACTCAGAGTCTCAGATATGCAAAGTAATCTCACTACTGAGGTATGTCCCCAGCCTACCTTAAATGTGTTTAAATAGAAAATTAAGAGGCTCTGCTAGTTGGAGACGTTTGCCCAGGGAAAGTGAGGCCCCAAATCTGTGCTCCCCAAGGCTTCCTTGCTGTGCCTACCCAGCTCACACTGCTCCATTTGAGCCTCACAGTGGGGAGACTACAGAGGTGGTCCTAGCTCTGTCCTAACTCTTTATTCTATCAGGCGGCACAGCCAGTCAATGCTGCTCTAAGGAGGAAGCTAGGATCAATGAAAAATTAAATTAAAATCACCCTTTCAGCCTAGTGTAGCATAGAAGAGAGGTGACAGCTGATGCATATGGATTCTGAGCCAAGCCCTGGTTTGCAAGGATCAGAGGCTAATTTGCAGATACTTTGAGAAGTGAGGCTGTGCAAGCACGCTGAGGGTTGGGGGGCATACATGCAGCAAGCCTTTACTGCCTCCGCACAGGCAAAGGCACAAGGGTGCTTTGTTCTGTATCCGAACTCCATATCCCCAGCTTTCAGTTAAATCTCCTCATTTTGGGCTGTCTGAAGACAGACACAGCTGCAAAGCAGAGGTGGGGCTTGAGGGAGAAGGCTTGACTCTCACTTCTGGTCAGAGATCAACATTTTTCTCTAAGCACCACCCTCTGAGGCACTTTGATGGGAGACAGAGCCTTGGCCAATCAGAGCACCACATTCCTGGGTGTACGATTGGTTTTTGCACAGGCCTATGGCCCAAGCTGAGCCAATGACATTCCTCAGGAGTTGCTAGGCTGGCTGGAAGTGGGCTTGCAGCCACGAGGCCATCTTGCCACATAAGTTGACCTGCTTTGGAGGAAAACTCTTCCTGGAGAGCAGAGCAGGGGGGTGCTGGGAGGCAGGTTTCCGATTTGTTGAGTCTCTGTGTCCAATCAAGCTTAAGGCTGGATTACTAGGAACTTCCTGGATGCTGGAACCAATCAATTATTTTCATGTATTGACTTAGCTAGTTGGGATTGGATTTCTTATCTTATGCCACTGAAAATCATGGTTGTCACGAGTGAGTGAGAGAGTGAGGAATGGTTAGGTGTTGCCGTGAGCCTCAGAGTCCCCAAGGCCGTGGTCCTCCCCAACAAGGCCGGCAAAGCCATAGACACTTTGCTCTGTGGGTGCCAGGCCTAGGTACAGAACATCCCTCGGTCACGTTGGAATCCACTTACAATCAGCCTGGCAACCGACAGAAGTCACACAGACAGGTGCTGGCAGCCCACTGAAAAATAGCAAAAATTTGATTTCCTATATGCATGAAGGTTTCTGAGCCATAGAACAATGGAATAATTTTGGCAAAGTTGAGCCCACATCTGTGCAGAACAACTGCAGGAAG
>NW_004949130.1:158278-174537 GCF_000317375.1 Microtus ochrogaster | reverse complement strand
GTTATTATTATTAATATCATCATCATCATCATCTTTTTTCCTAATTTAGGGATCAACCTGGGCTCCTTGTTCGTGTAGCTTTGAAACCCCACCTAGGAAGGAATTCAGGCTGACTCAGAGCCTGGAGGGCTGAGGGAGGCCTGAGATTAAAGGGAGGAAGCATGGAGGAGGAGGCAGCTAGGCCTGTTCCTGAGCGCCAGTGGAGGCCAGCCCAGACTCTGGAAACCTGCCTTTGCTGTGCAAACAAATGGGTGGATGAACAGATAGAGGACAAAGAGATGCACTTCAGGATGCCGTTCCAGGAGGTGATAGGAAGCCCAGGGAAGTCGAGCGAGCATGTAGAGTCCAGCGCCTAGCACATTCTTTTGCTGCTATTAGAGACACAAAAGGCTGTTCCACATGTGAAGGCAGGCTTCCCCCTCCCTCCTGCACCGCTCTGGGTTCCGAGGGCCTCTCCACCTTCGACCTCTCATTACAAATTATTTTTCCCACTTCAGCCCACATGTTTGCAAAGGGAAACCTCCTGTCTTTGCCCTAAATGGAAAGCCAGCATCCCTAGACTCAAGGAAAGGGAAGTATCAAGATAGTTGTGTCTGAAGTGGACACATCCAGGCAGAGCCTGTTGCCTGCCCCGGGCTGTTTAAAGCAGGAGATGATTGTGAGCTGTCACTTACACAGGGTTCCTGGAATAGTCACACTCACAGGGACAGAGAGTTGAGTGCTGGCTGCCAGAGCCTGGGGAGAGGAGAGAAGAGAGTCATTGTTTAATGGGGATCAAATTCCAGCGGGGCAAGATGAAAAGAGACGTGGATGGACGGAGATAAAAATGACTGTATAGGAACATTAAGGCCATTTAAAGACTGTGAGAATGGTGCTGGAGAGATGGCCCGGTGGTTAAGAGTGGGTACTGCTCCTGAAAAGGATCTGAGTTCAATTCCCAGCATCCATGTAGGGCAACTCCCAAAAGTCAAAATGTCAGCTACAGGGACACTAGATACCTCTGGCATCTGTGGGCAGTGGCTCTTACCTGCATGAGCCTCGACACAGACCTATATACATGCACATAATTTAAAATATGAAAATCTAGAGTTAAAAACAAAACAAAACTGTAGGCCAGGTCAGGCAGTGGTGGTGCAAACCTAAATCCAAGCACTTAGGAGGCAGAGATAGGTGGATCTCTTTGAGTTTGAGGTCAGCCTGGTCTACAAGAGCTAACTTTAGGACAGCTAGGGCTATTACACAGAGAAACTTTGTCTTAAAAAACAGACAAACAGCCAGGCGGTGGTGGCGCACGCCTTTAATCCCAGCACTCGGGAGGCAGAGGCAGGCGGATCTCTGTGAGTTTGAGGCCAGCCTGGTCTACAGAGCTAGTTCCAAGACAGGCTCCAAAGCCACAGAGAAACCCTGTCTCGAAAAAAAACAAAACAAAACAAAAAAAAAAGAAAAATAGACAAACAAGCAAGCAAACAAACAAAAAACGTAGACCAGGCATGGTGCTCAAATCTCATTACTCATGAGGCAGAGACAGACTGCTGTGAGTTCAAGGCCTACCTGTTTTATATAGTGAGTTCCAGAACAGCTAGGGATATTTATGGGGATATGTAGACCCTACTTCAAAATAAACAAGCAAAGTATGAAGGGGCAAGGGGCCTGGCTCGGCAGCAGAGTGCTTGCTTAGCTGGGGTTCCAACCCTGAAGTGATCCTCAGCAACAAAGCACCCCCAAGCAAGCAGTAATGTGAACTTGAATGTCTACAACTTCAGCATTCAGGAGTCTGAAACAGGAGGGTCAAGAGTTCAAGACTGGCCTGGGTTATATATTGAGACGCTGTCTCAAAAGGAAACAAATCAAACATCATGAAATCGGTTATTCTGGGTTGGGTCTAAGGGAAAGGACCAATGGTGGTGGGGGACAAAGGGTGGGGATTCCAAAGGCAGCCTGTGGCTCTGGGGAAGGTGTCCTACTGGAGCGGTGGAAGAAGCTTGGTGAATCCACACAGAACTGTCTCATTGCTGTAGAGGAATGCCCCAATGTGAGCCTCAACTCCTGCATTCCTGTTTTGTTGTGGCCTTGGGGAATCTCTTCATCTTTGGGGCCTTCAATAGTCAGGAGGTAGAGATTCTGGAGGGAAGCTGAGGGGAGACATTTTTAGAGACTGTTTCTTCTGCCTACAAGGAATCTTTTCCTAGACTTGCTCTGTTCAAAAATTTGTGAATTTATTAATTTTACATGTTTTGCCTGCATGTGTATCTCTACATTTCATGAGTGCCTGGTACCTACAGAAACCAGAAGAGGGGATTAGAATCCTCTGGAACTGGAGTTACAGATGGTTGTGAACTGCCTTGTAGATGCTAGGAATTGAACCCAGGTCCTCTGGAAGAGCAGCCAATGCTATTAAATGCTGTTATGTCTTTTTTTCCTGGAGCTAGCTCTTGTAGACCAGGCTGACCTCAAACTCACAGAGATCCGTCTACCTCTGCCTCCCGAGTGCTGGGATTAAAGGCATGTACCACCACTGCCTGGCAAATGCTGTTATGTCTTTAGCCACTTGTCTGATTAATTTCTGGAGGGGAAATGGAAGATTTTATTTCTTATTTTGGGGATAGCTAACTACATTCCTTGTAATTGTGTCCTTCACACTACTGGATTAACAGAAGGGACTTGGTGATTGTGTCCTTGCTCTGGGCCACAAATGGTCTTGCACAAAATGGTGCTTATTTAACACATTGAGTTCTGTCCTGGGGACATGAAGATGATCCAGCCATCCTTCTCTTAAGATGCTGTGGCAAGGCAAAGAGTCTACCATTCACGACAAGACAGCAAGAAGGAGACATGCAAGGCTGGCTATGGTGGTATGTGCCTGTCACCCCAGCTCTCAGACTTTGATGTGAGTGTCATCAATGCTTGACCATAGTGACACTCTGTTAACCAAACGAAACACATGGCGCTCGAGAGATGGTTCGCTCAGTGATTAAGAGCAATTGCTGTTTTTGCAGAGGATTTGGGTTTGGTTCCCAGCACCCCATCAAGTGGCTCATGCCATCCGTAACTACACTTCCAAGGGAATCTGACACTTTCTTTTGGTCTCCATGGGCATGAGCACAGTGCACAAACACTCGTGCTGGCAAACACTTAAACACATTAAATAGAAAAATAATGGGGCTGGAGAAATGGAGAAATGATTACGAGCATTTGTGGCTCTTTCGGAGGACCCAGGTTTGATTCCCGGAACCCACATGATAGCTCATAACCATCTGTAATTTTAATTGTAGGTTAATTGACCCTCTCCTGGCGTCCTCAGCACTATACTTACAGTGTACAGACGCTCATGCAGGCAAAACACCAAACTCAGAAAATTTTTAAATATTTCTTAAACCCTTAGGAAAGAGACTTGAGAAAGTTTGCTCAGCTCCCTGCTGCATGTGAGGACAGAAGAGGACTGGTCCTTGGACTGGAAAGTGAGCCCTGCCCCCTTTGGACAAAGCATCCATGGGCACTTTTACTGTGGCTTTCCAGCTTCCAGACCTTTAAGAAACAGGGCTTCTGATGCTCAGAGCCACTGGGCTTTTGTTAAAGCAGCCTGGACAAACTTAGACATTCCCGGTGTCTCCACCTCATCAGCCTGGGAGGGGTCTTTTCAGCCCTCCCTCTCTGGAGCAGTGATTTTTTTGAGGCTCTCCACTTGTGGGACCTCTTTCCCAGCCCCTAGCTGATGTTTTACAGTCTCCAGTATTCCACTTTTTACAATTTTTTTTTAAATTTTTAGGTTATTTTAAGCCAGGTAGTGGTGGCACACACCTTTAATCCTTTACTTGGGAGGTAAAGGCAGGCAAATCTCTCTGAGATCGAGGCCAGCTTGGTCTACAGAGTCAGTTCCAGGACATCCAGGGCTATACAGAAAAACACTGTTTACAAAAACAAAAAAAAATTGCTATATCTCATTATGTAGCCTCCTTTAACCCCAGATCCTCTTGCCTCAGCCGTCCCAGCGCTAAGGTTTGGGGTATATTCCACCACACCCAAGGCTTTCTCCCTTTCTCCTTTTTTTTTCGAGACAGGGTTTCTCTGTAGCTTTGGAGCCTGTCCTGGAACTAGTTCTTGTAGACCACAAGATCTACAGATCTCACAGAGATTCTCCTGCCTCTGCCTCCCGAGTGCTGGGATTAAAGGCATGCGCCACCACCGCCTGGCTTTTTTTTTTTTAAGACAAGATTTTTCTGCATAGCTCTGGCTGTCCTGGAACTCGATCTGTAGGCCAGGCTGGCCTCAGACCTTAGTGCCCATAACTCCCTCTGCAGGAGCTCCTGATGCCCACCACACATCAAACTCCCCTCAAAGCAAATCCAATATAAGGTGCCCAATGATGAATGACCTCGCCACCCTGTCCGTACTCCCTCATCCTTATCCAGGGAAAGCCCTCTGCCAGCGTTCACCCAGCTGCTCAAAGCCCAAACCTGACATTTTGCCTTGGTTTTCCCTTTCCCTAGCCCCTACATGGCATACATCAGCGTGCCCCAAAGGCTCTCGGCCTCCCAAAAATCTCTAGTCTGTTCGGTTTCCTCTTTCTTTGCTGCCATCATCAACCAAAGCTGCTGTCCACGGACTGCAAAGCCACATTGCCTTCCCGGCTTCCTGGCCATCCCTGCTGCCAACAGCAATGCCTGTTACCCAGCATTTAAGATCATCCTTTTCGGAAGTAACCCACACTAGATCTGCCCCTATGAAAATTGAGGGACAGCTTCCAGCTGTTTTAGAGCAATCACGTTCCTCCCTGGGGAGGCAGGCTGGGCAGGCAGAGCCCTCTCCAAGCAGAATTCCTCTGCTTTATTCTCCCTGACTGGCTCCCTGCCCCTTCCTTAAGCCTGTAGCTGCCTGAGGGGGTTTGCACCTGTTCTTCACTGCTACCCTCCCAGTCCTTCCTGCCTTCCTAGAGACTGGCCCCTTGTGATGGGGACCGTTCATCCTTGGCTATATTTTCTGAAACTGTCTGTCTCTACCTCGGGCTGTTAGTTGTTTTGTTTTTTCACCTGTCACCAATTTCCTTGCAAACACCCTACTTTTTCAGTTATAAAAAATTCCGAAATGCATTGCTGGTGGGAATGAAGCTGGTGCAGCCCCTTTGGATGTCAGTGTGGCGATTTCTCAGAAAATTAGGAAACACCCTTTCTCAAGACCCAGCAATACCACTTTTGGGTATATATCCAAAGGATGCTCAATCGTGTCACAAGGACATGTGCTCAACTATGTTCATAGCAGCTTTGTTTGTCATAGCCAGAACCTGGAAACAACATAAATGCCCCTCGATAGAAGAATGGATTTAAAAAAAAATGTGGTACATTTACACACACAATGGAGTACTACACAGCAGAAAAAAATAACAACAGCTTGAATTTTGCAGGAAAATGGATGGAGCTAGGAAACATTGTTTTGAGTGAGGTAACCCAGACACAGAGAGACAATTATCACATGTACTCACTCCTAGGTGTTTTTTTTTTTTTTTTTTTTTTTTTTTTGGTTTTTCGAGACAGGGTTTCTCTGTGGCTTTGGAGCCTGTCCTGGAACTAGCTCTGTAGACCAGGCTGGTCTCGAACTCACAGAGATCCGCCTGCCTCTGCCTCCCGAGTGCTGGGATTAAAGGCGTGTGCCACCATCGCCCCACTCTAGGTGGTTTTTTTAAACATAAAGCAAAGAAAGCCAGCCTACAGACCACAATCCCAGAAAACTTAGACAACAATGCAGACACTAAGAGAGATTTACATAGATCTAATCTACATGGGAAGTAGAAAGTATAAAAAGACAAGATCTCCTGAGTAAATTGGGAACATGGGGATTTGGGGGGAGGATTGAAAGGGGGAGGGGAGAGGCAGGGAAGGGAGCAGAGAAAAATGTAGAGCTCAATAAATATCAATTAAAAAAAAGAAAAAAATTCCAAAATGCAGGAGTAGAGAGATGCTAATGTGATGAGCCTTCGGTTGGTTAGCCTTCCTCACCCCATTTCCTTAGTAATTAAAATCTCACTTGTTTGCTGGGCAGTGGTGGCGGCACACGCCTTTAATACCAGAACCTGGGAGGCAGAGGCAAAGGCAGGTGGATATTTGTGAGTCTGAGGCCAGCCTGGTCTACATTTGAGTCCTGGGACAACCAGAGCTATATAGTGAGAGCCTGTTTTGAAGAAAATAAAAGCAAAGCAACAACTGAAAAACTGCTTGTCTCTCTCATTGAGTCAGCGCCCTATTCCCTTGGGTGAAATATTTTAAGGCAAATTCCAAAGGTGACATCATTTGACTTTCACACACTTGGGCAGGCACTCATTTAAAAGTAGGAGTGTTTGTACAAGTAAAATACCCAATAAAGCCAGGCAAGCGATCACAGGACTCCAGAGGGCTGAAGCGGGAGGATCTTCAGTTCAAAAATGTAGCCTAGTACAATGAGATCCTGTCTCAAGAAGGAAAGTGATGACAAAGGTATTGATTAGTTGGACGATTCTGGGACTGGAACTTGGGATCGTGTGTACGCCAGGTGAGTGCTCTGCTACTGAGCCATATGGGCCGCCTCTCACTGGTGCGTGCTGCTGGGCAGGAGCTCCACAACTGATTCACACCGACAGCTCTGGTGGATCCTAGGTGAGTCCTCGGCAGCTCTGCAGGTGAATTGGGCCCCTGCTCCTTACCCATACATTCTAGTCAAGGCTGAGCTAACTCTTCAGTTCCTCCCTCTCTCCTTTCTTCCCTTGTCTCCCCTTTCTCTCTCCGTCACCTTATAGATATTTCATTGCAATTTCCTTTTTCTTCCTTCCTTTTTCTTTTCTATATGTTATGTGTGTTTGTGTGTGCATATGTATGTAGTTGCATGTAGAAGCCAGAGGTTGACATCAGGTGTCTCCATCTATCCTCTCTACCTTATTTTTATGTGTATGCGTACCACCACGGGCATGCCTGGTGTCCATGGAGGTCAGAAAAAGACACCAGAAGAGGGAACTAAGTTATAGAGCATTGGGAGCTGTCACATGGGTGCTGGGAACTGAACTCAGCTCTCTGAGAGAGCAGTGAGTGCTCTTAACTGTTGAGACATCTTTCCTCCCCTTCTGCCTTATTTTCTTTTTCTTTCTTTTTGGTTTTTCAAGATAGGATTTCTCTGTATAGCTTTGGAACCTGTCCTGGAACTTGCTCTGTAGACCAGGCTGGCCTCGAACTCCCAGAGATCCGCCTGCCTCTGCCTCTGAGTGCTGGAATTTAAGACATGCGCCACCACCGCCCGACCCACCTTATTTTCTTGAGACAGAGTTTCTCAATGAACTTGGAGCTCGCAGACTGGCTGGCCATCAAACCCCCAGCATCCTCTTACGTCTGCTTCCATCCCACC
Source organism: Microtus ochrogaster (assembly GCF_000317375.1). Taxonomy (NCBI): domain Eukaryota; kingdom Metazoa; phylum Chordata; class Mammalia; order Rodentia; family Cricetidae; genus Microtus; species Microtus ochrogaster. Next base: position 167,175 of record NW_004949130.1, on the reverse strand, counting down.
CAGCTTTTCCATCCTCAGGCTTACATGATAAGCAGTTTGTCCACTAAGTAATTTCTGCAAACACACGGCCTTCCTTAGGAAGACCTCCAGGAGTACATATGGATCTTGTTTGTTTGCTCCCTGCTTGTTTTTGTTTTCTTCTTGTGCCCCAGGCTGAGGCACAATCCTCCATCTCAGCTTCTCAAGTGTCCATCTTGAACTCTCTGGAATCTGTTGTCTGATGAGGTTTTGGGATATTTCTTCCGGTTCTTCTTCACTAGAGCCATCTCCAGGAGGACGGGGTGTTGGAAACCATCGACCCCATGTAGATGCAGACAGGGGATGGGGATGGTCGAGTCTGTGATGAGCTCAGAAGCCATCATAAACAGCTTTGCAGCCTTCTGCTCTCTGTCAATTCTATGCCCCTGTGAGGCTAAACTGTGTCAGTCTCCTGGCTCCTCCCAGCTTCTCACCCCATTCCGGTGCCCTGCTGTGCACTCAGTTGAGTCTTCTGGAAGGAAAATTTCCAGGCTGTTTGGTTACCTGGAAATATAGCTCATAGCACACATGGTGGAATAAGTTTCATACTTTTGATGAATCTTCATACTTTTTGTTTTATTATTGAGACAGGGTCTCACTTTATAGCCCTAGCGGTCTAGAACTTGCTATGTAAATTAGGCTAGCCTCGGTCTTCTGCAATCTTGCTTTGCCTTCTAAATGCTGGCATTGCAGGCCTATGCCTCTGTACTTTTCGTGTGACAAGGTCTCACTGTATAGCCCTGGCTGGCCTGGAACTCGCGATCTAGACCAGTCTCACCCAGAACTCAAGAGATCCATCTATTTCTGACTCTCAGAGTGCTGAGGTCGAAGGTGTGTCCCACCACATCCGGGTGATGAGGGTGATGATGGTGACTACGGGGTCTCACTCTGAAGCCCAAGGAAACTTCAAACTTGCAGCCCTCCCGCCTCAGCCCTAGTGCTAGGGTTCCAGGCACACCTATGATAATATACCTGACACCTCTGTATGAAGAGGGTGAGTGGACAGGGTTCCGTGTAGAGTGAGCTGAAAGAGCAGGGCAGGGAGGAGACCCTCAGCAAGCCCGGGTTAACAAAGCCTAGGAGCCCTGTGCCCCCAGGCTGTGTTTATGGAGCAATTGGCTCCTGCCCAGGGGCCAGGGCTCCCCCCTCCTCCGCCTCTTCTGGCTCCTCACTGTGTGACTTGTTCTTCTGGGGTTTTCTTTCTGATCCTAGGAAGCATCCCCATACCTGAGCTTAGATCTCATCCACAGTCTCCTTCAGTTTTGGCCTTCCCCCGCCCCGCTCTTTCTCTAATTGATGTTTTCCTTCCACTTCACAAGTGGGTTGGCTGGTAACACTGAAGTCTGTTTTATATACATATAGAGAGTTAGCAAACACAAAATGTGTGGCAAGCTACGTTCCATCTTTATGTTATTAACACACAAAAGCAAGAGCGCTCCAAGTTAGAGCCTGTGCAATTTAGCCGCTGCCAGCCATATGGCGTGAATGTGGTGCAGAAGACGATCGAGGCCTGCTGAGCCCCTCCTCTGAAGAGCCTTGGGCAAGCAGAAACAGGGACAGGCTTTCCTGTGTAACCTTCCCCACCGGACCCCCCGTTGCCCTAGCCAGGGTTAGCTGACCTTCCTCCCTCGCTCAGTGTCCAGATTCTTCCCACAAGTCCAGGACTGCTTCCCCATCATGACAGGCAGAGACCAGTCCTCAAGATGGGAAAAGGGTCGGGCCATAAGTAAGCCAATTAATACATGGGAAAGATAAAAATGCTTCCAGTAGCCTTTAGAACTCCCTAGTGAATGACTGGGTAATGGGCTACAGAGTCAACACAGCCCGGCCTATCACTTCAGATAAGGTGGCTTAGAGAAGCCTTCCACAAGAGGCTACATTTGACCTATGACCTGAGACATGAGGAAAAACCCAGTTAGAAAGAAAGGAAGGAAGGAAGGGAGGGAGGGAAAGAGAGGGGGAGGGAGGGAGAGAGAGAAAGAGAAAGAAAGAAAGAAAGAAAGAAAGAAAGAAAGAAAGAAAGAAAGAAAGAAAAAAAGAAAGAAAGAAAGAAAGAAAGAAAGAAAGAAAGAAAGAAAGAAAGAAAGAAAGAAAGAAGGAGATTGGGAAGGCACTGGGAAGGCACTGGGAAGGTATCGCAGACCCAGGGATTGTGTGTGTAAAGGTTCAGAGGCAGGAATGCAAGAGCATCAGGCTAGCTGGAGCGAGGTTAGAGAGGCAGGCAGGCTCACAGGCTGAACCAGGAGTCTGTGTTTTATTCAACTTCACCTCCACGCCTTGGGAGGGCTTGGAGGAGGCAGTTGAGTCATCAGATTTTCAGGCTTAAAGGTCACCGTGCTGAGGGGAACCGGAAGTGGGTGGCACAAGATAGATAGGGGATTCCATCTGTGGAGGCCAGTGGGCCAAGCAGTCAAGATAGCAGCTTGGCCAGAGTTGGGCATGTGGGGTGGACTCTGGGGTCAGGCACGCTTGCAAGAGAGAGGAAGCTGACCATCTACCCGTAACCTTCTTGGGCTTTCACGAGGGGTTTGGGTTGGTTCCTCCTGTAGGGCTGTAGGATTTGTGTGTGTGCTGCCCCTGCGTGGTGAGTGATATTTACTCTGGTGAAGTTTCCCCAGGTTTCTCTAGGGCCCCAGGTGTCCCAGCATCACCGTGGGCTCCTTAGGAGCTAGGTCATTCTGGAGTCTTAGCTCTTAAACTACCGACTTTCCTTCTGACCTCATCCAGCCCCCATTTTTATCAGTTGACATCACATTCTAGGACTAGCTCAAGTAGCTCGGACTCTTCACCCCTCCCCCGCCTGCGCGTCTCCGCAGGATCCCTGCACCTATCCTAGATACCAACATGGTGTTGGCGCTTCTGGGTATCTTGTGGCTTTGGAGGACTGAACTCAGTGATTCCCCTCCCGCTTCCTGTACCGAATTCATCAGATGTAAAAACACATTTCCTGACACTTTTTTTTCTGAATGGGTTGTGGGGGGCATTTCAAGTATGGCTGCTTCCCAGTCAGGGTCCTCAACTGAGTCAACCGCTTGGTCTTGCTGTCTGTTAGGTCCTCCCATGAAGGGAACACGGCCGTTCAGGTATTCCAGCAGAGTCTAGGCTTGGCATCCATTAATCTGGCTGGGTCATCTGCTGTCCCTGGCTTGGTGCTGATTGGTCAGACTTGGCTCACACACTCATTGAGGACTTGGGGTGTTCCTTTGGCCCACGATCACTCCCAGGGTGATGCCAGATATGGAGCAGTCAAGAAAAGAGGGTGTTCCCCCACGCCACGCCCTTTTCAGTTCCCCTCTGGGATCTGCAGGCTTTGAGGTTGCCTCTCCTCTACTGCCTTGTCCCTGATGCCCCAGGGGGCAGTGTCCTCCACTAGGGCACTGGGGTAAACCTCACAACACCTCTGCCCACCAACTCACCACTGTCCACGTTCCCTGTGGCAGCCAGGAAAGGTCTTCCTATAGCAGAAGCCTACCACAGCCTGCCTAACACCTTCCGTATCACCCCATCGTTCCCTGGGAGTCTGTTCTTAGGAATGTGTCTACTCTTTGATGCCTCGGTTCTGTTTCCTTCCAGACCCTCCAACCTCTACTCTTGCTCCCCTCTGGGGCTTGTTCTCTATCTGGAATGCCTTTCTTAGCTTGTCTAAATGTCAGAATTCCTCCTCAACATCCTACTCAGACACCATCCCCTCCAGGAAGGCCTTCCAGATATCATAAGCATTTAGAAGCATCCTCTGCCGGTAGCTGCCCTGAGCTGGTTCTATTTCCCAGCTTGCTCTCTTCTTCCCTGGTTATTTCGAGGGTGAAGGTGGTTCTTTGCACCCACATGGTGCTAGGCCAAGCTATGGTGCCCAGTCGGTGTGTGGCAGATTTTGTCTTGAGTGGGCTGTGCCTGCTCTGGGGAACACAGGGCTTGAGCACTCGTCTCCAGGCAGCTTGCCCTGACTTCCAGCTGCCTTTCGTCTGCTTATCACAGGTTCCATTCCTTCTGGCACTTAGCATAGCTATCCTTACCCTCTTCACTTATCTGATGTCTTTCTTTCAGTTTGTCCACACTCATGACCCTGGCAGCCCCACAGGAGCTGGCACTGTCAACCCCACACCCATGACACTGTCAGCCCCACAGGAGCGAGCAATGTCAATCCCACACCCATGACACTGTCAGCCCCACACCAATGACCCTGTCAGCCCCACAGGAGCGAGCAATGTCAATCCCACACCCATGAATCTGTCAGCCCCACACTAATGACCCTCTCAGGCCCACAAGAGCAGAGACTGGCTAGCACTGTGCCTCCCAGCAAAGGGGTCCAGTGAAGAATAGTTCAGTGAATGACCCAGGGCCCTCCCCAGGTTGCCTGACACATTGGAATTGCCTTTGGAAAGATCTGTTGCAGTTCCCAGCGTGTGTGTGAGTGTGTGTGTGCGAAATCATGAGAACAGAAGAATTTTGTAAAGTTAGAAAATGGGATCTTAAAAAAATAAATAAAAATATAAAACAACCACAATAACAAATATTTAAAGCTGAGAAGTGGTGACACACAGTTTTAATCCCAGCACTTGGGAGGCAGAGGCAGGTGGATCTCTATGAGTTTGAGGTCAGCCTTGTCTACAGCGTGAGTTCCAGGACAGCCAGAGCTATGAGAAATCCTGTCTCTTGAAAAACAAACAAGCAACAAAACAGAACAAAACAAAGAAACAAAAAATAGGAACTTGAGGGATGGAGAGATGGCTCAGTAGTTAAAAGCATTCACTGCTCTTGTGGAGGACCCAGGTTCAGTTCCCAGCATCCACAAAGGAAAGCTCACATCCACCTGGAACTCCAGCTCCAGGGAGTTTAATATCCTCTCGAGACATCTGCTGTTTACATGTATGCATGCTCCCTAGTACACGCATGCACATACACACACAATTAAATTTAAACACAAAAGGAAAATATTTTTAAAACAAGCCCTATTGTGTTTGTGCAACTATTTAGTTAATAATTTTAATTAATTAATTTATGTATGCATGTATTTTTCTATTTGTGTGTGTGTGTGTGTGTGTGTGTGTGTGTGTGTGTGTCTGCACCGCAATGCCAGTGTGGAGGTCAGAGGACGATTTGAAGCAGTCAGTTCTCTCCCTCCAGTATGTTGGCCCTGGCGATGGAACTGACATTGTTAGTCTTGCCAGCAGGCACTTTCACTGACTGAGCCGTCTTTCGGTCCCTAGGAAATTAGGACCTAGTAAATTCTGGCTTTGCTTTTGAAACAAAATCTTGCTGTGTCACCAGGGGAAGGCTGGAATTTGATATCCTTCTGCTTTAACCTATAAGTACTGTGATTACAGACATGGCTCACACGGGGCTGAGACTGTCTGAGACCCAGCATGGCCCAGAGCTGCCCAGAAGAGCACCTGTCCCTCCTGTGTGGTGTGGCCACCATGCCTGACTCCTCGCCTGGCTTTGTGTGAGTTCTTGGGATTTGAACACAGGCCCTTGGGTCTGTGTAACAAGTTCTTTACCCACATATCCCCAGCCCTCTGCTGGCACTCCTTCTCAGGAGGGCTAGCTTCCTGTAGCTTCTTCAGTGCAGGCACGCACCTCACTTTTTCCATTGCTACTACTGAAGATGTTGTCCATTTGACCCCCACCTGCTGTATTAGGGTTCTCCAGTGTCCCCTCAGAGAGGGCTTTGTGATGGTGACACCTCCTCATGCCACTGTGTTCCTGGGTCATACACTGATGTGACTGTCACTTTCATGCTGTTACCCTTCCTAGTGCCACTGCTCATAGCCCCCCGCTCCCACTCGGGGCCTGAGAAGCAGGGGCCTGGTCAGGGCTGAGTGTCACAAGGAGGATCTCTCTCTCTGAAGTAAGTGAGGCCTTGATCAGAGGGGGTGAGGAATGCCCCAGATTCTCAGGACTCCATACCCCAGAGAGGCTCCAGGCATGCTGTGACCTCAGCCCCTTGTGGTGCTGCCTGTCTGCATGGACAGCATGAAGCAAGCTGCCCACCACCTGTTCCTGTCAGCTCTGGGCTGCAAGCCTGGGGGCAGGACTGGGTGGACAGCTGCCAACTGGGGCCTGGAATGAGCGAGGGATTCTAATGGAACACAAAACCAAGGCCTGTCTCACCATCCCCGGTGCTCTGAAGTCCAGCACAACCCAGGGTGGTCCAGGGCCACCTGAGAGAACGCCTGCCCCTCCTCTGCCATCTTCTCTGAACAGCACCTCAGACTGTGGCGGGCGCCACGGGTGGCGTCCTCCTCCTCCAGCATGCGTGCGTGCTCAGCACAGGTGCGAGCTGTTATTCATTCTCCAACTTCCATTTCCACAGTTAGGCACCTGCAAGCCAGGCAGAGCCTGCCAACGGGGCCGCGGCTGTGCGTGTGCCCGCCAGCACCGGCCCCGGCTGCTGGAGCTTGCAGGCAGCCACGGGGGAAATTTTCAGCACAAAAACCCTGTGCCCGAGAGAGAAAGGGGAATTGCTCGGCAAACTTCAGAAGCGATCAAAATGTCCTTTCTATAAAGTCCCGGCTTTAAAAATGTTAGCAGGTGCATATACAATAGCGAGCCAGCCGGGGCTGGTTCTTGCACAGCCATTTCCACCCTCACCATGTTAGGAATTTGAAGCAGCATTTTCTTCGAATTGTCATTCTCATCTGGTAAGGAAAGCTGGTCTTCCCCCTAAGGGGGCACTCTACTCCTCTGGGCTTCTTGGAAGAGCATCCTGTCCAGCTCCCCAGATCCTGAGTCTCCCAGGCCACCTGCAGTATTCCAGCATGGAGGGGAAGAGCTTTGGGGGATAATAGGGAGGAGTCCTGATCATTTGGAGGTGGTGGCCCATGCTTGTAATCTCAGCAAATGGGAGCCGAAATGAAAGGATCATGATTTGAAGTTAGCCTGGCTTACAAGGTGAACCCTTCTCAAACAAAACAACCAAAAGAATCATGGTAATGGTGCTATAAATGGGGTCCGGGAGCACATGGCCAGGAGGCCGCATGTGGACAGGCCACCAGAAACTGAGTCTTTCATTAGTTCATCCACTCATTCATTCATAACTCGATATGAGCTTTATTTATACTTATTTTGAAACAGGGTTGATCTACATAGCTCTGGCTATCCTGGAACTCACTATGGAGACCAGGCTGGCCGTGAACTCAACAGTGATCCACTTGCCCTCGCTTGAAGGCATACGCCACCACACCCAGCTACCTTATTTTATTTTTTTTAAATATTTATTTAATATGTATACAATATTCTGTCTGTGTGTATGCCTGCAGGCCAGAAGAGGGCACCAGACCTCATTACAGATGGTTTTGAGCCACCATGTGGTTGCTGGGAATTGAACTCAGGACCTTTGGAAGAGCAGGCAATGCTCTTAACCACTGAGCCATCTCTCCGGCCCCCTTATTTTATTTTAATCCTGTGTATATATGTGTGTCTGTGTATGGGTGTGTGCACATGAGTGCAGGTGCCCTTGGAGTTCAGAAGAAGCTTCTGGTTCCCTGGAGCTGGAGTTAGGGGCAGTTTTGAGTTGTGTTATACGAGTACTAGACATTAAAGTAGGCTTCTGCTAGAGCAGTGTGTGCTATGAACCACTGGGCCAACTCTCCAGCCCCAAAGATTTACTTTTACTTTTTAAAAAAAGACTATTTATTTATTATGTATGTTCTGCCTGCTGTATGCCTGCAGGCCGGAAGAGGGCACCAAATCTCGTTACAGATGGTGTGAACCACCATGTGGTTGCTGGGAACTGAACTCATAACCTATTGGAAGAGCAGCCAGTGCTCTTAACCACTGAGCCATCTCTCCAGCCCCCCCCCCTTTTTGAACTTTTAATGATGTGTATGTATTTGTATCTCTGTGTGGGTGTGTGCAGGGGAATACAGGCACCCACAGAAGCAGAGAGAGTGTCCCGTTTCCTGGAGCTGTGGTTACAGGCAGTTGTGAGCTGCCTGACATGGGTTCTGGGAACCAAGCTCCTGATAGAGCAAAACACACTCTTGACCCCCTCAGCCATCTCTCCAGACCTCCGACATGTGCTTTTGAGCATGTACTATATATGGCCCCCTCCCCACTTAGATGACATAGCAATACCAGAAAGGTCCCTTCCTTTGGTAATAAACTTTGGAAGAGAGAGCAGAGGAGGAGGAAGGGCTGCTTGGAGGAAGAGCCCACAGGAGCCGCCTTAGGACTCAGCCTTCAGGGAAAGGAGGAAAGAATCAACCAGGGTAGCCAGTCAAACTTTGCATTCCAGCAGGGCACAACCTGAAGCCAGGCAGCCTGATGTCCAGTGAAAGGGAAGGCCAGATAAATCTGCTAAGTCAGAGGCAAGGATTCAGGGGATGGCGGGTGTCCAAGCTGGGGCTGTTGTATTTTTAAGAATCAGTGGGTGAGGGCTGGAGAGATGGCTCAGTGGTTAAGAGCATTGCCTGTTCTTCCAAAGATCCTGAGTTCAAATCCCGGCAACCACATGGTGGCTCACAACCATCTGTAATGAGGTCTGGTGCGCTCTTCTGGCCTGCAGACATACACACAGACAGAATATTGTATATATAACAAATAAATAAATATTTAAAAAAACAAAAGAATCAGTGGGTGAGTTCTAAGCATTGGGAGACACTGATGGTTTGCAGTGGTGATCCCTAGGATACATAACAAGTTCTAGGCTAGCTGAGGCTACACGGCAAGACCCTATCTCAAAAACCCAAGGCCTTGGGACTGGAGAGAAGGCTCAGTGGTTAAGAGCAATTATTGCTCTTTCAGAGGGTCAGAGCTTAGTTTCCAGCACCCAGTGGTGGCTCCCGGTCATCTGTAACCCCAGTCCCAAGGGATCTAATAGGCACACAAGTGCATATCCATGCATGCAGGCAAAATATTCTTTTTTTGACTTTTCGAGT
>NW_004949130.1:156534-158106 GCF_000317375.1 Microtus ochrogaster | reverse complement strand
GCAAGTTCAAAGGTCTTGGGGTTTATCCCCAGCACGAGTAAATAATGCTTTGGTCTCCACCACCATGCTCAGGCTGACCACATGGAAAGCTGCGACAAATGGGCAGCTGGGAGGCCTGAACTCAGCGTCTACCTAAGGCTGGCCTTTTTTGGCCTTCCTGCACACTGTGGACTTCCTGAGCAGGGCCAACCCTTCAGCGATGTGGGATTGCCTACAGCTCTAAAATTCTGTCTCTGTTTCTGATGTCCTGGCTCAGTCCCCCCACCTGGAAGAAGACGGGGGGAAGGAGTGATGGAAAAGGTTGGCCACATTCCTGGCGCCGTCAGGGGCGAATGGCGCTTGGGCTGGCTCTTTGCCAGCTGCCCACTCTTTCCACTCGGGGCACAAGAGCAAGTTGCCTCCTTGGCAGCCATTGAGACTGTGAGGTCCTGCTCATAGGCTCTGAGCATCATTAGAAGGCACAGGGAACTCCAAGGTACTTTACTGTTATTGACTGTAAAATATTTCTGACAAATGATCGCTGTATCTGCGTCTGAGGAGCTGCTCTTGCTGGGGATAGATTTTTGGGTGGTTTAAGAGTCTTTTGGAGCCAAGAGCCCCAGAACGGGAGGATCTCGCAGAAACCTTTAGGAGTGGGATGCTCGGGACTGGGAAGTCTTTGATTACCTTACATCTGGTTTTATGGAAACTTCTGGGAGCCGTGAGGGAAGCAGAACTGTAAACAGCGCAGTCTGAGTGGCCTCTGCACCAGACTGCTAATGGGAAATGGCCCACGAGGCTCCCCTGCCACGCGGCCTGGGGCGTATGCTGGAGTTATTAAATAATATGGCCGCGTGGAGAGCTGGATCGAGCCCCAGAAGGGGAATCAGTTTTTTATGCCCTTCGGTTCTGTGCAGTAAAAGAAAATATCCCCGTTAAGTGCAAATTAATTGGCTACCGTAATTGGTGCGTGGTGCTGCCTCTGGTCTCTGGATGGGCCGCAGCCGGGATCTGGAGACCTGGCCTTGGTCATGGCTCCGGCACCGGTGGGAGTCCGCTCGACTCACGCTGCTGATGAATAGCTTCCTGTTGTTCCGCAAGGGGTCTGCAGAAGGCATGCTGAGCCGTCTCTTGTCTAGCACCTGGGGAGGGTCTTAACCCCCTTGTTGTAGCGGGACGCTGGGTCCCAGGCAGGCACTGTGAGCCACATGTGTGCGTGCACACACTGTTCATTTCCAGAGAGGGGCCTTATGTGGCCTAGTCCAAGAGTCCAAGAGGTCAGGCTGTTACCAACAATGGGTGTGTTGTACACCGCACAGGGGTGGCTGGCCAACAGCATCCTCCACTGTAGGTGCTAAGTTGTGTTTGGGATGGTGCTAGCCCAGAAAGACAGCTTTTTCCAGTTTGTTTTGATTTGTTTCATTTTGAGATTGGGACTCGTTATGGGGGGTGCACATGTGTAGAGGTCAGAGGTCAACCTTAGCTGTCATTCCTCAGTTGCCGTCCACCTATTTTATTTCTCTTCTCTTTTTTCATGTATGTGTGTGTACGGGTGCCAGAAAAGGGCATCAGTTTTCCGGAACTGGAGCGATG
>NW_004949130.1:153935-156252 GCF_000317375.1 Microtus ochrogaster | reverse complement strand
TTTTTTTTTTTTTTTCTGCCTCTGCCTCCCCAGTGTTGGGATTACAGACACACACCGACATGTACCGGCATTTTATAGGGCTGCTGGGATTGAACTCAGGGCCTGAGTACTTTACCGACTGAGCCATTTCCCCAGCCCCTCAAGTCATTTCCCTGAAAAGCCTGTCTGCAGTCAGCCGCAGTTTGAGGTCCTGGACTTCAGCATATGAATCTGGAACATTGTTCAGGCTACAGAGGTGCTGGCTCTGCATGGCAAGTGTGTGCGAGCTCCCATCTCTAGTGGTCACAGGTTCCTACGAGCAGGTGACTTCTATGACGCTGACCCAGCTCTCTTAGCCCTGAGGTATACATATTACTTCCCAACCTTTCCTTTCATGTAATGTGAATCTATCTAGATGCCATCCATGTGCCAAGAGAAGTCTGTGTCCTGAGCTTTGGGCCCCCTTGTGGCCAAGCAAGGCATTGCATGCTTTCTACACAAAGTCATAAATTTGGGGTCCCCTTCAGTGCATGGTGCAATGGATCAGCACCCATGAAGCCGCTCTATCCTATTTGTTCCTTCCTCCTCTGCATGGCTGGGTGGGTCTTCCCTGCTCTGCACTGAGCTTCTTTCGGGCTCCCCGGGACATGTCCACAGATATGGGGTTGGGGTACTCTCATGCCCGTATTCTGCAGGCTCAAGAAAATCATCCTTTTTTTTTTCCTGCTCTCACTTTTTTAGATGCCCCGAGACACCCAGCAGCTGAGACACAGAACCTGCAGGTGACCCACAACTGTCCCTCTGTGTGGACAGTGGTGGCACTGAAAGCAGGGGTGTCTCTCTCTAGTGGTATCACATGGACCCCAACAGGCCCAGCATCAATCTAAATTTCCGAGAGAAGCAGAGACTCTTTTGTTTTAATGCCACTTCTACAAGTTTTAGTTGTTGGAAACCATTTCAGATTCTTTCAAAACACTATTGTACAATAAACTTGTACCAGCTAGGGGCAGCCTGGTCTCAATTTGAGCACAAAGGGGAGAAATGTAAGTCTCTATCCTGGGAAACTGGGGAACTTCTTCTGGGCAGAGAAGAGCTCAGTCAGTGTCATGTGTGAACACCTGTGGTCCCAGTACTTGGGACAATGAGGTAGGGGAGTCGAGGGTTCTGGACCAGGGGTTGGAGAGATGGCTGAGCAGTTAAAAGCACTGACTGCACTGCAGAGGACCTGGGTTCAGTTCTCAGCACTCACCTGGTAACTCACAACTATCTGTAATTCAACTTCCAGTGAATCCGGTTCCCTTTTCTGACCTCCTTAGGCACCACGCACGTGTGTGGTATTCAGATATACATATAGGCAAACACTTATACATATAAAATAACACAACCAAATAAGGAGCTCCAGGCCAGCTTGAGCTACATGTCAAGAACCAGTTCCACCTTTGCCCAAATAAGCAAAACCAATCAACCAAACAGGAAAGATTTGAGAGCAGGAATTTGGGGACACCCAAGTCATTGGGTGATGTCAAAAATCCCCTGATTGAAGAGGAGCCTGAGGCAGGTTCTGTCTGACTTTATGTCATGGATATTTTGTGTTCAGAGCAGTGGTCCCATGTCCTGTCAAGGGAGCCCAACTGTTGGGTGGCATGGGGTGGTGCCAAGTGGATCTTTATGGCAGACACCTCTGGGTGAGAAAACAGTGGGATTTATGCTTTTGTGACCCCATAGCTGGGGATTGAATGGAGAGATGTGTCATTGAATGTCTGGAGAAGTGGATGAATGGATGATTGTTAGTGAATGAATAGATGAAGGATGGATGGGTGAGTAAGTGAGGGATGGATTGTGGGAAGGTGGGTGGATGAATGGAGAGATCTATACATACTTAGATGGATACATACATGCACTGATGTATGTATGTATGTGTGACTGGATGATGTCTTTGATGAACGTATGGATGGAGAGAAGAATGGATTAAATAGATATGTTAATGGGTGGGTTGTTGACAGATATATTTATGAATGCATAAGTGGATGGAGAGACTGATACATTAATGGATGGAAAGATGAATGTGTGATGTAGGGGTAGCCCAACCCCCTTAGGAGGCATGTTCGCCTCAGGCTAATGTTTACATATAAATCTGGCCAGAGCGTGAGCCCGCAGCCCCCTTCTGCTTTCCTGTTTACCGTGGGAACCTCTGGTTCTGTAAGTCTATTTCCCCATTAAAGCTGTATATATTTTTGCAATCTGTCTGCATTCATTTTACGCCGATACTTGGTGCCCAACGTGGGGCTCGAACCCACGACCCTGAGATTAAGAGTCTCATGCTCTACCGACTTTTTTT
>NW_004949130.1:150436-151645 GCF_000317375.1 Microtus ochrogaster | reverse complement strand
TAATAAATAAATAAATAAATAAATCTATCTTTAAACATAAAGCAAAGAAAGCCAGCCTACAAGCCACAATCCCAGAGAACTTAGACAACAATGCAGACACGAAGAGAGACTTACATAGATCTATTCTACATGGGAAGTACAAAAAGACAAGATCTCCTGAGTAAATTGGGAGCATGGGGACCTTGAGGAAGGATTGAAGGTTGAGGAGAGAAAAGGAGGGAAGCAGAGAAAAATGTAGAGCTCAATAAATATCAATAAAAAAAATAAACAGCATACTATCAAGCAGTCAAGGAAAAAAAAGACCTGGGCTGTTTATCTTAAAATGAAGGAGGCAGCTGCGAGCCAGGTGGTTGGTTCAGTCTCTTACCACGGAATTTCAGTCAAATCCTCGTGTCTCTGGCTTCTTTTGTCCTAGGCTGCTTCCTCACAGGGTGGGAGAGTTCTCACATGTGACTGCCCTGACAAGTTCAGTGTCCACTTGCAGACTTGTAGGTTTAAAACAGTGGCTGAATCACATATGCTGAAAGTCTGTGAGGCCAGCAGCTGGAAAGACAGCACAGGCCATATATGTGGATCTGTCGATCATCTTCCTCTCTACCTCTGATTCCTCATCAATCTATCTACCATCTACCAATCCATTTAGCATCTCTATCTATGCATCTTCCACTGATATCCGTTTCTATTACCCATTTCTTAGCCGATGCTCTGTATCTATTAATTATCTACCATCTGAGGGTTGACCTCTCTGTTGGTCTGTCTGTCATCTAAATATCCCACACAAGCGGTTTGCTCTAGGAAATAAAGCCTCAGCACTCTACTGGGCTTTGGCCTGACTTTGGGTCTTCATTCACTGCAGGAGGCTAGCTCAGGCATAGGTGGGGAGCTTCAGAAAACACTGCAATCCTCTCATTTAAACTTGATGCTAGGATGTTTGTGAAAATACCAGCCCTGGTGCTAAAAGCTGTGTTCCTCTGGGAGGTGAGACCTGGGTGCCTGACTCATTTTTGGGGAGAACAGTGGTTACTAAAGTAAGCCTTGCTACTTGTGTCTCAAGAATGTTTTTTCCTGGGGGTGGGGTGGAGGGGACACACAAAGAAGTGCCTGCCCCCTCCTTCTAAGGTCCCAACGACAAACCAAGGTATGATTCTGTCCAAGTTCTCCCCAGGGAACTGCTGAGTTTATTAGTCTTCCTTACACAGTGTGGGTGAG
>NW_004949130.1:148042-149070 GCF_000317375.1 Microtus ochrogaster | reverse complement strand
CCAGTTTGGTGTTGTCTGTCCGTGTATCACAGGATAGTGATCTGTTGGCTTGGCACCCACTACCAACCTTTTTTAATTGGGCAACCAAAATGTCTGCAGACATTGACACATGTTCCTGCAGGGTAGAGCCACTTCCCCTTGTGTCACTTCGTGGAATGCTTTGGCTAAACTACAAAAGCAAACACACAAAAACGTGCAAGTATAACCTGCATGCTATTCTTTGACTTTGTTTTGTTTGTTTATTTGTTTTGCTTTTTGAGACAGTGTTTTCCTGTGTAGCTCTGGCCATTTCAGAACTCACTCTGTAGACCAGGCTGGCCTTCAACTCAGATCTGACTGCCTCTGCCTCCCAAACGCTGGGATTAAGGGTGAGCACCGAACCTGCCACCACCACTTAGCACACATCATTCTTTCATTGTCCTTCAGCCCAGCCGTCCCTCTAAGTCCAGGGAGGTGAGGTTAGCTGGGTTTTGTTTGTTTTAAGACAGGTTTCTAGCCAGGTGGTGGCGGTGGTGGCGCACGCCTTTAATCCCAGCACTAGGGAGGCAGAGGCAGGTGGATCTCAGTGAGTTTGAGGCCAGGCTGGTCTACAAATCTACAAAGTGAATTTCAGGACAGCCAGAACTGTTTACCCAGAGAAATCCTGTCTAAATAAATAAATAACAAAACACCCCCCCAAAAAAACCAAACACGTGACTTGTTATCTCTGGTAAACAATAGCCTCCAGCATTTCAGGAAGTATTTCTCCTTGGGAAAAGGGCTTTACAGATTAGCAGGATTTTGCAGTTAAGATTTAAACCCACCATAACTTTGACTCTCACAAGCCTGCCTGCCTTTGCCTTCTAGGTGCTGAGACTGGATGTGGGCATGATAAATTGGACTTGAAGTGGACACAAAGAAGAATAAAGTTCAAAATTGGGTTGGACTCAATGGAAAGGTAGAGAGGGTTGGAGTAAATACATTCAAAATGCACTGTATGAAATTCTCAATTAATAAAAAGATTGCTAAACCAGGCGATGGTGGCACAT
>NW_004949130.1:131711-147124 GCF_000317375.1 Microtus ochrogaster | reverse complement strand
TAGGGCATAGGAGATGTGCGTTTAAAGCATTTAAGCAGACCACAGCCTGACATCACTCCTAAAGCCTAACACTGTGTGACTTCCCCTTGTGAAGGCAGAGGCAGCAGTTGCTAACTGCCAGAGACAGATAGCTGAGGGCAGGCCCTCCGGGATAGGCAGCGTGTGCTGTAGGAAGGGAGGTGGGGAAGATGGGTCAGGATTGACAGGTGGAGCCTAGTGCCCTGGGGGACACTGTGACCAGGTCAGCAAGGCCTAGAGCTTAGGGAGCATCTGTGCTTCCAGGAGCAGAGGTCTTAGGGAACCTCAAAGGCCTGGAGTCCCAGGAGAGTCTGAGCAGGGTAGGGGGAGGAAGGGCAAGTGCTCTGGAAGCCTGAGCAGGCATGGTAAAGCCCCATGCTCTGAGTCTGAGATACTACACCGCTGTGAGGGCCTAGGACAGCAGGATGTGCTCATAGCTGTGGAGAATGAAGTTCAGAGCTGAGAGAGACAGCAGCAGCGAGGAAGCAGCCTTCCTGCCCCCCTTCCTGTTGGCAGATCTAGGCCTTGGCTTGTGCTGTGTCCCTGAATCTCCAGGCACATCATCATATTACCAGCATCTTACTTTTACTTTATTATTATTTTTTAAAGATTTGTTTATTATGTATACAAAGCATGCATGCCAGAAGAGGGCACCAGGTCTCATGACAGATGGTTGTGAGCCACCTGTGGTTGCTGGGAACTGGACTCTGGTAGAGCAGCCAGTGCTCTTAACCTCTGAGTCATCTCTCCAACCCGACTTTATTTTTTTTTTTAAGGTAGGGTTTTGCTATGTAGCCTAGGCTAGCCTTAAACAAACTATCCTCCTGCTTCAACCTCCTGAGTTCTGAGATCACAGGAATGTACACTAGGCCCTGACACACAGATTTCTGCTTTGGAAGCACATGCTTGTCTCTGGATTTTGAACCTAACTGACTCATCCTGAGATTCCTCCCTTCATGATAGCAGCAAAAGTCTTTTTAGCAAACAGATTCTGGGGTTCGGATATGTCATTTCCTTCTCACCCTCCTGCTGCTCCTCTCTCCCCCACAAGGTCACCCTCAACATTTATGTTTAGATCCTGCAAATGAGAGAAAACCCCCAACATCTGTCTTCCAGGGTCTGTCTGACTTATTTCCCTTAACATGGTGACCCCTCTATCCATTTAGCTTTCTGAAAATGACATTTCAGTCTCTTTTATTCATTTTCCCTTCATGTATATGAGTGTTTTGCCTTCATGTGTATACACACACCACGTGCATGCAAAGTCCACAGAAGCCAGAAACCAGCCCCCCACCCAACCCCCATACTGGCATCTGCGAGCTGCCCTGTGGATATTGAAAATCAAACCTGGGGCCCCTGGAAGAGCATCCAGGGCTCTTAACCACTGAGTTGTCTTTTCAGTCTCTTTATGGCTGAGTAAAATCCCATTTTGTGTATGCAACACGTTTTCTTTATGCCTTCATCAGCTGATGGACGTCTAGGGTGCTTCCATTTCCTGGTTATTGTGAATAGAGTAGCCATTGGTTGTGTATATTGACTTAGACTCCTTTTGCTGTTCTAGTTTTAGCTTTTGGAGAAGCTTGCGTACTGATTTCCATAGTGGCTGTACCAGTTTACCCTCCCCCCAGCAGTGAACGAGGGCTGTTCTTTCCCCATACCCTCACCAGCCTTTGTTGACATTTGTTCTCTTTTCTAAAAGATGTGTGTGTGTGTGTGTGTGTGTGTGTGCTCATGCACACACGTGTGGGTAACCATGGAGGCCAGAAAAGGGTTTTGGATCCCCTGGAGCTGGAATTGCAGGTGATGGTGAGCCCTTAGAAGAACAGCAATTGCTCTCGGCCCCAGAACCATCTCTCCAGCCCCATCATTTGCTGAATACTCTTTAACCGCTGTCTGATGAAGAAGGGCAAGATGGTGCACACCTTTAATCTCAGCTCTCGGGAGGCAGAGGCAAGCAGATCTCTGAGAGTTTGAGGCCAGCCTGGTCTACAGACCGAGTTCCAGGATAGCCAGGACTACACAGAGAAACCCAGTCTCAGAAAAAAAGAAAAGTAACTGTCTGCTAAATTCATTTTCCCATTTATCCATTGGTTTATTTGCATTTAAGTATTTAGTTTTTTTTTTTTTTTGAATACTGAATCCTTCCTCGTTTATTTTCCACAGGCTTATAGACCTCACTCCAAAAGGGGAGGGGGGGAAAGGAAACAGATTTCATTAACATGATTCAAAAAATAGACTTGAATTCTCTGACCTTTAGCTCAGGTGAAGTGGATTCACTTCTACACCCAAAATACTAATTAACCACACCCTAGGTCAGAATCTCTCTTTTGTAGCCACACCTGTTGTCCACAACTTTGAGAGAGCAAAAATAATCTCAAACTCCCTGACATCCAGTCAAGGTGGAACAGGCTCACATCTGTGGGTCCCCACAATTGTTGCAACAAAACACCAACCAAAAGCATCTTCAGGGAGGAGGATGGATCCTAGCTCTCCGTTTCAGGGAAGAGTGTGTGCTGACGAGGGGAGATGGTGGAGGAGCAGGAGGGGTCTGGTTACAGTGTCCACTGTGAGGAAACAGAGAACTGGAACGCCTTGCTAAACCTACACTCCCTTCTGTGCGGTCCAGGACCCCAGCAGTGGAATGGTACTTCTCCCATTTTAGGCAGGTATTACCACCTTAACTGAATCCAGGTAATCCTCCGCAGCCAAGCCTGGAGATCGCCCCCCCCCTCGAGACTCTAAATCCCATCAAGCTGCCATCATAGTCTCCCAGTGAGCAAGGCCTTTGATGACTGAGCTTGTAATTTGCTTTCTTGATACCTAGTCTTCTGAGTTCTTTACACACTTTGGATATCAGCCCTAAGTATTTAGTATTTTAAGTTCTTCATAGATCCCAGATAATAACCTCCTTTCATATTTACAGCTAGCGAAGGCTTTTCCCATTCTGTAGGCTGTCCCTTTGCTCTGCTGTTGTTTGCTTTGTAGGACAGAACCTTTTAAATTTCATGGGAACCCATTGGTCAGTTCTTGTTATTATGTTCTGACCTCTGGCGCTCTTTTCAGAGCTTACACCTGATTTGGATGCTTCCTCTGTGTTTTGCTCCAGCAGTTTCAAGGTTTTGAGTCTTACATTGAGGTCTTTGTGCAGAGAGAAGGAGAGAGGGAGAGAAGGAGAGAGAGAGAGATATCTGGTTTCATTTTGCTCCTTATAACTACCCAGTTTCTCCAGAACCCTGCAGAAGAGGCTGTTTTCTCCCAGTGGATTTTTCAGTCCTTTTGTCCAAACCTGGTGGTGATAACCATGTGGCTTCATTTCTAGGTACTTTATTCTATTCCAATGGCCTAATGGGCATATGTGGTGGTTTGAAAGAACACAGCCCCCAAAAGGAGTGGCACTCTTAGGAGGTGTGGCCTTGTTGGAGTAGGTATGCTTTTGTTGGGGGAGGTTTGCCACTGTGGAGGTGGGCTTTGAGGTCTCAAACATGCTCAAGATAACACACAGTGTCTCAGACCACTTCCGGTTGCTTGTACATCAAGGAGTAGGTCTCACAACTCTTTCTCCCCAGCACCATGTGCCTTCACGCCACCACGTGTCCCACCATGATAATGGACTGAACCTCTGAACTGCAAGGGGGCCACCCCGTGGTCACGGTGTCTCTTCACAGTAATAGAAACCCTAGCTATGACAGCATGTTTTCTAGTCTTGGTCACCATGGCTCTGTACTGTAGTTTCAGGTCAGGCATCATGATACCTCCAGCACTGTGGAGGAGGAACTGAGTGCCCAAAGGCTGTACAATTCCCAGGCTTGTTAATCAACCAAAGAAGGAACTGGCAACTGGCAATCCTGGGGTGACGTCCTTGACAGTTGTTGCAGGGTCCATAGTGCCTCATGTGCTTCCTGTAGACCTGCAGGCCTTGGCCAGTGTGTGCTGGATACTGTATGGACTGAAGGCTTCCTGGCTTGCTACCTCACAGGGCTCTCTGGGGTCCTAAGGACTACAGTGCTTAGGTTAGTACCCTGAAGTCAGCCATGTGCCATTCACAGAGAGGGTGGCCTTATGAGTGTGCCTAGGGAGATTCTACTCCCAATCTCAGTCTAGAAGGAGACCGTTAAGGGCCACAGCTCCGATATCTTCCCACCTTCTTCTTAATGTTCTCAAACATCAGGCGTATAGGAGAGGGGCTACATTTTCGGATGCAAATGTCTCTCTCAATGGAAAAAGCCTTAAAGCCAACAGATGAAGTATAGAAAGAACGTGACAATTTCTTTAAGAATCTTCATTCTCTGGGTTATAACATCACGCGGGAGTATATGTGTGTGTTGTGTGTTTTTTTAATCTTGCTATCATGAGCAGCAGGTAGCAAAATGTTGATCTTTAATGTGTTAGTAAAACAGCATACATTTGAATATTGGCTTTTTCTGCCATCTGCACCAGTTGACACTGTTTTTCATACCAGCTTATTACATTTCTTGTACAAACATACTTTTGGGTGTCTGTTGATTTATGCTATAGTTGCTCTGGGATTTGTGTTAAAATAGCATTTTAAAACTTATAAAATATTGCTATTTTTTTCCTTGCTTGATTCGTTGTCACTTGAAAAGCTCTGGAGTGGCACAGATTTCCCAAGGTTGCAGTCGTCAGTCCCTGTGCTCTTGAGGGGGAGGAAGATGGGGACAGGCTAATTCAGAATGTTCTAGAAGGTCCAGTTGTGCGCCCCCAGGGGGCACAGTGCAGGTTCTCCAGGGGAGAACAATAATGATGAGATGACATAGGGCTGGCGAGATGGCTGGGAAGTTAGGAGAGTGCCTCACTCTCACTGAGGGCCCCGGTCAGCTCTCAGCCCTCATAGCTGGCAGCTCACAGCCTCCTGTACCTCTAGCTCCAAAGGGATCCTACACATCTGGCCTCCTCAGGCAAGTACACATACTCACACATAGGCCCAATGCATAGACATAATTTCAAATATAAAAGAAATATTTTTTTTTTTTTTTGGTTTTTCGAGACAGGGTTTCTCTGTGGCTTTGGAGCCTGTCCTGAAACTAGCTCTGTAGACCAGGCTGGTCTCAAACTCACAGAGATCCGCCTGCCTCTGCCTCCCAAGTGCTGGGATTAAAGGCGTGCGCCACCACCGCCCGGCTAAAAGAAATATTTTAAAAATAAAAATTGAAAATTTTTTTTCTCTTCAGGACAGGGGCTTGAACCCAGGGCTTTCTACATGCTAGGCAAGTGCTCTACCATTGAGCACCAGCCATTTTATTTTATTTTGAGACAGGGTTTCTCTGTGTAGCTTTGGAGCCTGTCCTGGAGCTTGCTCTGGAGACCAAGCTAGCCTTGAACTCACAGAGATTCTACTTCCTCTGCCTCCCAAGTGCTGGGACCAAAGGCGTGTGCCACCACCTCCTGGCAATCCCAGCCCCCCCCCTTTTTTTAAACCTTTTATTTTGAGACAGGCTCTCACTAAATTGCCCTGTCTGACCTTGAACCCACACTGTAGTCCAGAATGACCTTGAATTTGTGATCCTCCTGCCTCAGCCTCACAAGAGTTGAGCTTTTAGGCCTATACCACTCACTATGTTCTGGGGACGTCTGTTTTACTTCTCAAATAGCTTTCTTTAACAAAATCATAAACCAATCTCCCTAAATTGGCTTGGTGTAGGGTCGTTTTGCTGATCTGTAGCCCCCACAAATCTGAGGCTCCCTCACACAGAGCTAGGGTAAGCATCCTGGCATCCTGCAGTGTTGGGCTGAGCAAAGCAGCTGGGTTATGGTGTCTGAAATAGGATCCCTCAGAGCCCTGGGGGAGGCTTCTCCCCAGTGGATGGTGTCTGCAGCAGGCTGGTGCCGAGGCGAGGCGTTCTGACACTCTAAAAAAACCTGTGCAAACTGCCACAGATGGAGGAAGAGCCCGGATTCCAACTGAAGGCTGTTTTCCAACACTTTAAGGACTTGTGTTTTTACTCACTGCCGAGCACGGAAGCAAGATGAGTTTTCTTATTGTAAAGACTGAGCAGGCAGCAGACTCGGCCCTCCCAGCAACAGGGCCCGTGCTGGGTGGCACGCCCCCTTCCTGCGTCTGAGACAGCCCAGGTCAAGAACTCAGGCCATCTCCTGCTCCTGGGATTCTGTCCAATCAGACCTTCCCTAACCTGCACTCCCTTCTTGTTGCCAGGCGGATTCTGGTCCCTCTTACTAAGGCTTAACCCAGTTACCAGGACAGTCCTGTGAAGTAGGATTTGACATTCTAGCCCGGGGGTCCTCAACCTTCCTGATGCAGCGACCTTTTAATACAGTTCCTAACGTGGTGCTGACCTCGAACAGTAAGATTGTTTTCATTGCTATTCATAACTGTAATTTTGCTACTGCTATGAATCGTAATGTAAATATCTGTTTTCCGATGGTCTTAGGCCATCCCTGTGAAAGGGTCATTTGACCGGTTCATCCTCTGTGCACAGGACCTCCCACTCCTGTCGGCTCCCACAAGCTCCATGTTTCCATACTAAGCTCATGTTCCTTTGTCTTTCTTGAATCCCAGGCCTAGCGAAATAGCAAGGGCTCTGTGGGTCTAAAATGAGGAGGAAACTTTTTTGAAAAGCAAAAAGGTGTGTGTGTGTGTGTGTGTGTGTGTGTGTGTGTGTGTGTATTTGGGGGAGGGGGCCCTCACTATATAGCCTAAGCTGCCCTCAAGCTCGCGTTCCTCCCGCCTCAGCCTCCTAAGTGCTGGGATTATGAGTGTATACTGTCATGTTCAGCTCATTACCTAATTTTAATTTTTTGCGAAATGGGGCCCACGGTGAGGAACTGGATAGGGAGGTTTAACACGTAGCCAAAGTAATGGGAAAGAGTGACAGACGGAACACACAGCTCAATTCTGCCAGTGCATGGCCAGCGGGAAGGCTCTCCACTGGCCCGAGGACCAGGAAGAGCCGCTTGTTTTTTCTGATGCTTGGAGCAGGCTATCTGGAATGAAGGCTCTCTCCGGCTTGCACCTGGCCAGCCACCTTCTAAAGGAGCCTTAGGGCTAGGCGCCCTCTGCTGGCCACATCTGGTAACGCCTGTAGAGGAACTCAATGGCCAGTTCTAAGAAAGAAGGGGAAGAGGTAACGGGAGAAGGCTCAGAGAGGGCACCTCCTCCCCTCTGAGAATAAGGGCTAGTGTCTCCCGTCTCAAGTCAGGCCATAGAAGGGCTCTCTGCATGGTGGCTCTCCCCTCGGGGGAAATAGACCTGGGGAGGGGGACGACTTCTGATAGTCCGGAATGTAGTCATGGCAGCCCTGGGGCATGGCTATGAAGAGCATGTCAAGCAACCAGGGGGCTGGAGAGATGGCTCAGCAGTTAAGAGCACTTGCTGCTCTAGCAGAGGACTCAGGTTTGGTTCCCAGTACCCGCACAACGGTACACAACCACATGTAAGTCCAGTTGCAAGGGACCCGACCCTTTTCTGGCCCCGAGAGCACTGCACACGTGTGGCGTATACTCACACAGGTGCACACACATACGTATAAGGACAGAGCCTGAGGGGGTGGTCGGCCCCTGCATGCCCACTGCCCGTGGCTTCCGTACTCTGGACTTACAGTGTTCTTCAGAACTCATGAGCTTCAGGCAGAGGGATTCAGAGGTGCGGACCTCTGGGGTGGGTGTGTCTCCAGAGGACCTGACTACCCTCTTTGGACTCATCCTTTGGTGGATTCATAGTAGCCGAGTGGGCTTGGGGAAGGGACTTATCATGAGAGCAAGCTCACTTTTGTCTTCTTGGCCACTTGCGGGTAGATCTTCACTCTTTCCTGCTCCTACCATGATGCTCAGGAACGCAGAGCCAGCCGCCAAAGCCTCTGCGACGTGAGCCAGCAATTATCCCTTCCCGTTGACGCAGATGTTCTCAGGAGATCTTGTGCAGGCTGGGGATCGCTCCTTCCTGCTCTGTGACATAGTGTTGGGGAGCTGTACCTGAGGAGACAGGAACAAGCTGCACCTCTAAAGAAGGCAACTGACTGTGTGATTCTACCCAAGTCTAGCTTGGGAACTAAGGAGTTTATCGGGTTTATTTATAGGAACGTGCCGTGGAGTTACTTAGAGGAGCATGGGTGGCCCCTAAACAACCATACCACCAAAAAGATTTCCCCCAATATGGATGAAGACTTGCTCATAGCTAAACAGACAGAGGGTCTACCCCTCTCTCAGTTAACTCTCCATCCACTGGATGCCCTTGCATCCTGCGAGACTGAGAGGCCACAGGCATCTGGGGCAGAACTACATTCAGACGGGTGGGTGACACAGGAGAGTGAGGCTGGAAACCCAGGGGAGGGGCTAAGGATCCTCTCCACTCCCTCCTCCTAATAGGGAAGGTCAACAGGCCCCATCTTGAGGGTCTTTTGATGGTAGCCACAGCTGCCCTCGTGAAGAGGGTGTCATTTGCCTGGTGTGCACCTCACAACCGGGCACACTGGTCATCTCCAAGGCTGGTGGGTTTTTTGTTTGTTCTGTTGTGTGTGTGTGTGTGTGTGTGTGTGTGTGTGTGTGTATCTCAGATACCAGAGAACTTGGGGGAGAAAGATCTTGGCAATGTCCAAGGCTAGGATGGAAAGGGGAGTCCCCATGTGTGCACAGGGGACATCAGGGTCCCATGAGTCTGATGTGACTCGAGTGAGGACCCCATAGGAGTGTGCTCTGGGCACTCACACACTACACAGAAGGCTTCCAGTGACCCAAAGCAGTTATCCTCAGTGGTCAGTCCCGCACAGGTCCCTATCGCTCTGACAGTGAGCATTCCCAGAACCCAGCCAGCTGTCTGCACAGCTGGAGTTCCTCACACCTGCTGAATGAGCCCTGCACACCCAGACTCAGGGTCCCTAACCTCCATACTACTCTCCCAACTCTCATCTCCTGTGCAAGAGGGTGGGTATGTCCCTTGACTATAGCCAGACCTCTACTGTAGAAGGGTGGGGTGGGCTATGGCCTGGCCCATCTCCTCCCTTCCACCACTGTGTTTTCCACTGTCCCCTTTTGTGTGAGGATAGTCCTAGCTGTGTGTCCAGGTTCTTTCTCTACCTCATTCAACACAACCCTTCAGCCGTTGTGACCTGGGGCTGTTGACCTCTGACCCTGTCATTCGGCATGGTGCTGCCCTGCACGTGGCAGACTCTGTTAGCTTCTTTGGTCTGATCCAACCATATACCAGAAACACCTATCCTTTTGCTCTGAAAACCAAGTGTCTCCAGGCACTGCCAAATAAATGTCCCTTGGAGAGGGAGATTGTACCCTTGTCCCTACTTACCCAGAGTTGCACAATTCAGAGGCCTGTGGAGGTGCCAAGAGCGGGTCTGGAATACTAGAAAAGGGGACCTTAGGTCACCAGAGTAAGATTAGGAGGGGCCCAGACCCTCAGATAGGAACAACCCCCTGACCAGGTAGATAGAATCCTGCCCCAGGGCTACTCTGTCTGCATGCACACCAGGTTCTGGGGGCCCACAACAAAGCATTGTGATTAGCTCTGACTAGCTCAGGGCTTTCAAGCCAGCTGCAGCTGGTGTTGGTGGCAGGAGCATGGGGAGTCCAGGCCAACCTGAGCTATACAGACCAGACCAGAACAAAACAAAACAGAAATCCACATTTAGTACAGGAAGAGTGAGGCACACTTGCAATCCCAGTACCTGCAAAGTACCTGCACCCCATAAGCCTCTCCGCTGATGCAACCAATCCAAGTCAGACCAAATCGAAGCAAATTAGAAAAAGCCCACATTTCATGGATAAAAGCGCTCCTGGATGATTTTCCAGTCCCGCAGAGAGGAAAGAGGAAAGGAAGACTGGAAAACAACCTGTCTGTTTTCTGGGGATCAGTGTAAACATTCTGTGGGCGTGGTCTTGAGCATCTCTGGGGGTGAGGTTATCATTTGGTGGGTTTTTCTGAGATACGGCAGGGTTTGGAGAGAGATGGTGGAGGGGGCTTGGGATGGAGCTTTCTCCTAAACATTCCAGACTCTTTGGGGATATGGATGCCAAGGACCATGGTGAAGCTTCCACCAGAACAATACCCAGTGCAGGAATCAAAATGGGGGAATTTTGAGTTCAAAAGCATCTAAATAAACTTCTGTTCCTTATGAATGAACCAGCATCAGGTATTCAGTTGTAGCAACATCACAAAGACAAGGGTTCATTTCTCTACTTTGGAGTTTGTCCTGGAACCTTCAGGTTTGTGCCCGGAGACTCTTCACACTCAGGACTGTCTTGTGAGGTCATGGGATGATGAGTGAACTGGTCATCCAGTCTTAGCAGGGTGCAGACCACTCGCCCATCACTTGAGGCCTGGGGAAGAGGGGCATGATCTTGGTGTTAAGACCACTTTCTGAGCCAAACCAGACCTCGGAGTCATGGATCACTGCTGTCTCAGGAACAGAGCCAGCTCCTCAGGGACTTGGCGCATCGCAGAAATGCCAGGGTCTCCTACAGGCAGGACACACACAGGGGCACAAGTAGGGGCTGCTGAAGATCAGGGAGGGAGGATTCTGTGCTTTGGAATGAGCATGGGGTCTCCCATACTCTCTGTCCATGACGGCTCTCT
This sequence comes from Microtus ochrogaster, assembly GCF_000317375.1. Classification (NCBI taxonomy): domain Eukaryota; kingdom Metazoa; phylum Chordata; class Mammalia; order Rodentia; family Cricetidae; genus Microtus; species Microtus ochrogaster. Next base: position 136,548 of record NW_004949130.1, on the reverse strand, counting down.
CCTTGATGACACTTGTGGTTTCGTGTTCCCTCTCCGATGTAGACACATGATCACATATGAAAGGCAACACCCAGGATCCAAACTCAAGCGCATGACAGGGACAAGGTCAAGCATGGCAGCAGAGGGGATGAAAACTTCCATGCTGGATGCTTGACAGGGTAGCCGGTGTGGGTCTATAGGGTCTCACGGACTGACTGCAGAGCCAGTGCTCGGTGTGGTTGTATCAACAGAAGAACCTGTAAAAGACAAGGGAGGAAAAGCCTCCCTGTCTAGTGGACTCCATCAAATACAGCTGAAGCCCAGGGGCTGTCTGGACAGCTGGGGAACTCACGGTGGCCAGAACTTGAAGCCCCTGGTCACATTGTATCCACAGCCAAGAAGAAGGCAGCAATGACAGGTCACTTTCTCCTTTTCATGTAGCTCAGGACCCCAGCCAAGGGAATGGTGCCACCCATAGTGGGGAAGGTATTCCTGCACCCATGGGTCTAATCAAGATCATTTCCCACAGGCATGCTCAGGGGCCATTGCCCAGGTGAGTCTAGATTTCATCAAGTTGGCAGCTGAGATTGACCCTCCTACCAGGCAAGTCCTGTGCTGAAACACACCGTCATTCCTCTTTCTGCTTTTTAAAAAGTTTAAGACATGGTCTCAGTAAGTTGTTCAGGCTGGCCTTCAAGTTTGATCCTCCTGCCTCAGGCTCCTGATCACGGTGACGACACACAGGTGTCAGTAACATGCCTGGCTCTTTCATGTGAGTTTGTCCTGTGTATCTCTGCATCCAGAGTCCTAGGCAACATCTTGACTTCACCCCATTCCTCATCGCCACTGGGTCCAGGGTCTGTGGGTATGGCCTCCTGGTGACTTTATCTATTCCAGGACCCTGTCAAGCCTGCTCTTCCTCCTGACCCTTACCTCAGCAGGGGAGGACTCCAGGGTGCTCCCTATCTTGGGTTCCTTTTGGTTTGATCCTCCCCTCTGTACCCAGGTGTCAGGCCTGAGAGCCAGGTCCACACAGCTGCCACCTGCAGACAGGGCCTGGAGAGACGTGTTGAGCCCCACCACGAGCACCCTGGGGAGAACTACGATTTCTGTTGTTTAGTTCATTTTCAAGCTGTTGGGAAGTGTGTTTAGCGAGCTCAGATATTTGTTTTAAATTGTTGTCGTCCTGCACAGCTGAAAGGGAGGAGTAGATGAAGGGTCGGACCAGCAGTGGGGCTAAAGCGGGCACCCTGAGCCAGAAAATCAGGGCCTAGACCCTAGCCCTCAGCCCATGCTCTAGTCTCCAACCTTGACCCCATAACCCTTGACCCACGGCCAGGTTTAGGTGTGCAGGACAGAGAAGGGCCTCACTATTCCTTTTAACCCCCAACCCAGTCGGCAGGCAAAGCCTTATGTTGGGACACGCGGGACTGAACCTCCTCAGTGCTACTCTCTCTAAGAGATTCATGTTATTTTTAAAGATTTATTTTACCTTTTTAATTTGTGGATGTGTGGGGGTATGTACGTGTGAGTGCAGTGTCCTTGGAAGCCAGAAGAGGGCATCAGATCCACTGCAGACCATTGTGGCTTCATGAGTGGTGAACAGGGTCTCCTGTGAGTTTCCTAGGCGAGCCTCCAATTCCTGGTCCTCCTGTCTCAGCTTCTTGAGTGCTGGGCTCACAAGCAAATGTCACCATGCCTAGCTTCTTGGACGTCCCAGTAGCCTCGACACAAGGTACCCTTTATGTGGTAACTGGGTTTCAGAGACACTCTGTGTCACTTAGATGTGTGACCATATCTAATTTGGGAGAATAAAAGAAATGAGGCCAGGTATGTGATGTCCAGCATGGAAATGGTCTCCCTGCGAAAGACTGTCCTGAAATCTATGGCTGAGGACCCCACTACCTCCTGGGCCCACCGCACTGCACTCTGGGCTGCTGAGTTAAGCTCTTGCAGGCTACGTACAGCATGTTTAGCAATGACTTTGGAGCTTAAATAAAACACAGTAGTTTCCACAGGCTTGTTTTGTTGGATTTGATTTGAGTGAATGAAGTTTTGAAGTTTGGGATTCCTGTAGTCTTCATGTCACTGAGAGGTGAGCTGATCAATGGGGACTTCACCAGGAAGTGTGGCGAGGTAAGGGGACCCCACCAGGAAGCACAGTGATGTAAGGGGACCCACCAGGAAGCGTGGCAAGGTAAGGGGACCCACCAGGAAGCGTGGAGAAGTAAGAGAAGCAGCTTACATCCCAGCATCTGTCCTTGGTCACTTTTTGTTTTAATGAACTAACATGATTTTGGTGTTCTGTTTCAGGTTTTGAGACAGGCTTTCACTATGTCACCCAGGCTGGGGTTGAACCTGCCATCGTCCTGCCTGTCTCCAGAGTGCTGGGATGACAATCACCAATATGATGTCTGTTTTACCTGAATGTCAGTGTCATTTGGATTTCCTAGTGTGTGAGGTCATTCTGAGCTGGGCTGGTCACTGACCCTGAGGAAGCTCCTTCCGAATCTTGCTGGAGCCCAGCCTTAGCTTTCTGGGCTGCAAGATGAGAGTGAGAACAGGGGCTCAGCTCTGCTCCGGCAGGGTTGCAGACCTGGAGGCTGGAAGCCTCTGCAGCCTGCTTATCCTGCCCACCATAGCCTGAGGCAGAACTTTGGAGCCAAGATGGAGAGGGAGTCCCTGGATCTGGACTGCTGAGAGTTTCCAATAATTTATCAAGAATCAAGAGCCAGATTTTCTCTGGGAAATATTAGTCCTCAGGTTTACAAAGTGCCTCGGCTGTAAATACCCATAAAAATGACAATTTGTTGGGCCATATTTATTCTGAAGCTGGTCAAAAGATATTAGCACATTGAGACTGGATAAATCTGCCAGGTCCTGAGTTCTCCAGTGCTCCCAGCATGTCCTCCTGCCTAGACACGAGCAAGCAGGATGCCCAGCTAGGCTGGCCTGGTGTTTCCCACCCGGAGGCAAGTGTAGTCCTGGAATTGAAACCACAGGGGGAGGGCAGACAGTTTCTGGCCTTGGTAGAAATCTTCCAGGTGGGGGCTGGAGAGATGGCTCAGTGGTTAAGAGCACCGCTTGCTCTTCCAAAGGTCCTGAGTTCAATTCCCAGCAACCACATCGATGATATTCCTGTTCCTTCACTATACCTCAATGAGGGAGAGCTCCCCATCCCCTCTCCTCCCCTCCCGCTCCATTCCCCTCCTCCTCCCAGACACTGGCTGTTGTAGATTAGTTGTTGTGCTATGACCCTAACCACATGATGGCACTACAGGAAAGGTAGTTTCTAGGGTCCTAGCCCTTTCTCTTTCCTTCCTGACCACAGGAGAGCAGTTTACTCTCCTCCTAGCTCCCCAGGATTGCCAGGATCCCCACCAGAGGCCCCCAAAGCGACACCTCCAGACCCTGAAACACAGTCGACCTTTTGTTCTCTGAGCTAATTCTCTCATGTATTTTGTCACAGCGGCAGAAAGCTAGTCTGTGAAAGTTGCTGCCTGCAGGCTTGTGGCTGGTCTGGGCTGTTGGAATGTTCTCCTCTGCTCTGTCCGCCTTGAATGCTCACAACCAGGGTCTCAGCCCAAGCACTCACACTCGGAGAGCCCTGAGAGACACCACACACCAGTTCCTCTTTATATCTGAGGACAAGAGCAGAGGTAGCCACCTTGCGGTGGAGCCTGGGTTCAGCTCCCCCACGTCTTGGCCCACCCACAGCTTAGCTGAGCATACAGCCTGCCTGTTGGTCGGTAAAGAAACAAGCAGGGTAGTGAACGGTGCTACCTACCACCACCTGACAGGGTCTCCATATACTGCCCAGGTTGGCTGTGAACTTAGGGTAATCTTCCTGTTGCGAATGCAGTTGTGCGCACATCGTGTGGGTTTCTGAGACATCCTACCGAGAACTGAGCAGCTGCCGGCAAGGTTTACGCCACAGTGAGCGCTAGATAAAGGCTTGGCCAAGGCGGAGGTCAGCAGGCAGTGCCCACAGCCTCAGAAAATTGTTTGTGCTACTAGGTGGGTCAAGGGCAGAGATTTTAAATCAAAGGAAGAGCATTGGAGAAAGCTTTTGCGGAGGTGGTAGGAACAGTGGCCCCAAAGCCATCGAGAGCTATGGCCAAGCCAGGCTTCTGGCCGGTTCCTCACTGGCCTCTTTGTGCTGGACCGCTGAGCATCCTGCCATCATGGACTCTGTGCTTTCATTCTACAAGGCTCACAGGCAGCACTGGCAGACTGCAGATTCCCCCAATACCCATTTCCCTCACCATTTATCTCCTTTGATCAGAAACATGGAGGGCAGGGGCACCCCAGGTAAATCAAGCATTTCCTGTCTCCCAAAATGGGTTTGCAAAAGCTTATTTCATGCCATTCCCATTTTTTTTTCTGCTTTGAACAGTAAATCAAAAAACTATCGCCTAATTCATCCACTTTAAAAGTAATGTCTTTCTTATGCATAATTACTCGGACCCAGTGGAGATCCGTGCACAGTAAATCTACTCCTTTAAAAGGTTCCCTCAAAGTACATTGGTGACATTAAACTGGTGCAGAGCAAATCTATTTATCTAATAGGTTTATTCTTTTAACTGGTCTGATAACTATTACTGTTCACTGTTTGGCTTGTGGGGCGGAGGGAGTCTGTATTAATTTATCCCGTGTATTTCCACGGCAGGTATTTATGTAAAAGACTTCTGGAAATAAGAGTGAATGTAATTTATTGGCTTAGTACGTTGACTCTTAAGTGGCCTTCAGGGGAGCCACCTGGTGCTCAGAGAGATCAGGGGAGGGTCTTAAAATAATTGCAAAGAATTGAAGGCAGGGAACGGGTGGGATGTGCTACAGGGAGAAAGGGGGGAGGCTG
>NW_004949130.1:129222-131496 GCF_000317375.1 Microtus ochrogaster | reverse complement strand
CTCCTCCTCTTCCTCCTCCTCCTCCTCTTCCTCCTCCTCTTCTCCGTCTTCCTCCTATAATATGAAAATAAAGGAACATAAGTCAAAAACTGGATTATGGGAAAAATAAGGAGGGAAAAGGGGGAGAAAAAAGAAAGGAAAGAAAATGTGGAGGGAGGAAGGAGAGAGGGAGCAGTTTCAGTATCTGCCGCACAGTGTCTGGGAGAGTTGAGTTTGAAGAAAACCTGCCGGTCGGGCCTTGTAAAGTTGCTTGCTTTATGTCATCTTGTTTGTAACTCCTGATGGTGTTGGAGTGAAAGCAGACAGGCCCAGCTGGTGGAGGCGAGGGAGAGAAATGCTGAATTTTTAGCAGTTCGTGTTTATTTTTAGGCGTTTAACAGTATCTTTAGCTTCCCAGTAAATGAGCCCATCAGAAGACCACATGTGAAATCATTAGAATGTAAAAATACAGGACAGAACCTGAGGCACCCCAGGATCAAACTGTGCCAACAGGGCTCCCCCTGCCTGGCCCAGATGGGCCAGGCAGGCTCATGGCACCCTGTTGCCCAGGCTACCCACACCCATCTTGAGAGGGACACAGGGTCCAGGGCTTCTGCAGTCACAAGCACCAGGTCTGCCATCTAGCAAGGGTCCTCTCCCCTTCCTGACTCCAGGGCTGCTCAGGCAGTGAGCCTGGGATGGGGACCTGGGATTTGGGATCGTGGTCTGTTGGGGATAAGGAGAGGGCTGCTGGAGAGAGTGGGGCTGAGCAGTAAGGACTTGGCAGTTTTAGAAGGAGAGGCTGGTGTCTTGGTCATTCTTGGACTCCATCAAGACACTGAGGTCGGCTTAGTGAGCAACATGTGGCCTTCACTCATTCCAGTGCCCTCCAGGAGGGCCCAGGCACACTGCATCGTAGTCTCCTAGGAGTCACAGTGGACCTGTGCCCTCTGTTCACATGTCCGTAACACTGGCAAGTCCTTTAGAACCAAAATCAGTGTTCAGAGGATTGTTGGCAGCCCCTGTGCTGATTTCTCCCTTCTTCTCTTTTCCTCCTCCTTTCCCTTTCTAGATCAGCCTAGATTTCTTGTAAGTTAGGCAGGTGCTCTACCACTGAGCCACACCCCAGCCCCTCACTGGGGGATTCTAGACAGGTTCTCTACCACTGAGCCATACTCCTACCCCCTCACTAGGTAAGAATGCTACTCTTGAGCCCACCCCAGCCCCTGCAACATAATGGCCTTAAACTGGGCTCAGTAAGTCTCTTCCCTCAAAGTGGCCTGTGCTCCAGAGGTGACAGGCAGACTGATGGTGGCACACGAGACCACCAAGCACAGGAGGTGCTGCCGCAAGCATCTCTCTCGAATGTTAAATGGGAGAGGTAGCATGACACCCCGATTCACGAGTGTGCAGAGGGTGGCACTAGGCTCCTGAGGAAGGTCGCTTGCCAAGCAGCCATCCCAGCTGCCATCTGCCTGTAGTGCTGCCCAGCCCTGCCCTGGGGACCATAGCTGTTGGCCAGGACCAGATCCCCAGTTGGAGTGGGGCTGACGGATGGTAGTCAGCTGTTAGACATCTCCTGCCTCACCATCTGCAGTTGCTGTCAAATATTCCAAAGCCTCGGGCTCCTGTGCCTGATGACATCTTAACTAACCCCTGGTGACATCTTAAGTCCCCCACACTGGGAGGGATCTGAGGACATAGCCCAAATCCCTCTGGGTGTCAGAAAGTGTGCATGGATTAAGTGGCTGTGGCCCTGAGTGTTTAGAGGGTGGTGAACCTGGAGAGTAGAAGGCAGAGGCTTGCAGGAGGTTCCAGGAGCTCCTCGGTCCTCCCACGCCCCTTGCTTTGTTCAAAACTCTGTTCTGAGGACTGTATCATTCTGGGCAGTGGCGGTGGAGGCCCTGCTTTCAGAAGCTATCTTCTGACTTATCTGTCATCCCTCTGTCCATTCATAATCTCTGTGTGTGTGTGTATTCAGAACTCAGGGTTCACCACAGAACTGGTAGAATCTATAATCAATCTATCTATCTATCTATCTATCTATCTATCTATCTATCTATCTATCTATCTATCATCTATCTATGTGTATATGTATGTATAATGTATGTATTTGTATATAGACATAAATATCTATATATCTATATATATCTATATATATATCTATATATCTATATCTCTATATCTATATCTATCTATCTATATCTATATCTATATCTATATCTATATCTATATCTATATCTATATCTATATCTATATCTATATCTATATCTATATATATATATATATATATAT
>NW_004949130.1:127021-129122 GCF_000317375.1 Microtus ochrogaster | reverse complement strand
AGAGAGAGATAGAAAGAGAGGCAGGTTGTGGTCCAGCTAGTCCAACAATGGCTATCTACCAACAAGAAGCCCAAGAGCCCAGTAGTTGTTCAGTCCATGAGGACGTTCCAACTGGTCTTCAGTATATGCCAGAATTCTGAACAAGTAGACTGTAACACCAGTAAAGGAATGAACTTGCCAGGCAAAATGAGAGAGCTTCCTTCTTCCATGTCCCTTATATAGACCACCATGAGAATATGTGGCCCAGATTAAAGATGGATCTTCCCACCCAAAAAGACCCAGATTTAGGATGGGACTTCTACTTCAAATAATTCAATATATGATTGCAGATGCAGTAAAGAATAGCCCACATACAATCTTTCACCTGCCTGTTTATCTTATCTACTTGCCTACTGGTTCTCAAGACCTGTCTCTCCACAGTTGCCTCGTGCTTGCCTCTCACTGGGAGCCTGGCTCTTCCAGAACCTTCCCTTCCCTCAGGTCACACAGAGCAAATGCACCAGACACCATCAGTCCTGCCCTATGCAACGTTCCAGGACACTATGATTAGCCAGACTCACAACACGCCACTGGTTTGTTTGACTGCTCCAAACTCCGCTTAATAGCTTGGCACAGGCGTACGAAGTGCACATTAGGAGGCTGAAGCAGGGGGATTGCTATGAGTGTGTCAGTCTCTTGATCTACGCAGTGAGCTCCAGGACACCTAAGCCCATGGTGTCCAAAAACAAACAAGCAAACAAAACACTCACACCCAAACCAAAAGAACCAATAAATAAGAAAATTCCACTTTTTCAGTCATGTGGGGTAACCTCAGAACTCAGTAGGTTGAGGCAGAAGGATGACAGTTTCAAGGCAAGCCTACCCTACACTGGTTGTCTCAAATAACTAGCAAGCCACTCTAAACAAAGTCCACTTTTTTTGTTTGTGGGATGATTATGCACTGTTTATTCTTGGGGTGGTTGGAGTTTTCTGGGGAGCTCAGATGAGCCAGCCCAACCTCTTCCTCTGGTCCCCATGTACTGGGGAGCCCCAGGTAGGGGTGGCTCACTGAGGCAGACCCACAGGCTCCTAGGCGCCCCGTGTGCCAGCTCTCCACCCTCCTCTGCTCTGTATCTCAACACTCTTCTCAAGTCCTCTCCTGACCCTGCTCATCCAACCTTCCTGCTTTCCAGAGAGTATACGCCAGGCAGGGTCGGAGTCACCAATCTTCCTTCTTGCCAGCTGCTGTCCCCAAGTAGAGCCTGGGCTGTGGTGTGGGCGCAAAGCCTTCTCTGTGGGCACAGCCCCAGCACTGAGGAGAGCAGCTTGGCACCTGGCACCCATCTGTGTGGAGCAGGAGCAAGAATGAGCGGCTGCTCAGAGACTGGCTTTGCTCGGTGCCTGCCCTGGACAGGAGACAGACTCTCCCGGCAGCTACTTAAATTACTGTCCTCTTCTGTCCTCATGCCCTAAAGACACGTTTCCTAAAGATCTGGAGAAGTCCTGCCCTAACAAACACAGATAACTGGGAGCTGGAACAATGGCTCAGTAAACAGCTAAGAGCACCGCCTGCTCTTGCAGAAGACCCAGATTTAGCTCCCAGCACCCATATGGTGGGTCACAACTATCTGTAACCCCTGTTTGCAGGGACCTGATGCCCTCTTCTGGCCTCTGTGGACACCAGACATGCATGTGGTGCCACATTGTTGCAAGCAAAACACTCATGTACATAAAAATTTTAAAAATACTTTAAAAGTCTAGACTGGTAGTTCTTAACCCGTAGGTCCCAATCCCTCTGGGGATTCCATATCGGCTTTTCTGCATATCAGATATTTACATTATGATTCATAACAGTAGCAAAGTTGCAGTGATGAAATAGCAACAAAATAATTTTATGGTTGGGGGTCACCACAGCATAAGGAACTGTAAGGTTGCAGCAATAGGAAGGTAGAGAACCACTGGGCTAGATCATTAAAGCTAAGCATTTGCTGGTTCTAGGCATTGAACTCCAGCCCTTGTACACTGTAAGCATGCGCTGTACCACTAAACCACGTCTCCCCCAGTGCAGTGAACATTATAGCATTATTATTATTATTATTATTTTTTTTTGGTTTTTCGAGAC
>NW_004949130.1:123789-126921 GCF_000317375.1 Microtus ochrogaster | reverse complement strand
TTCGAGACAGGGTTTCTCTGTGGCTTTGGAGCCTGTCCTGGAACTAGCTCTGTAGACCAGGCTGGTCTCGAACTCACAGAGATCCGCCTGCCTCAGCCTCCCGAGTGCTGGGATTAAAGGCGTGCGCCACCACCGCCCGACCGCATTATAGCATTATTATCTGGGGACAGTGTCTCACAATGTAGCCCAGGCTGGCCTGAAATTCATAATTTTCCTACCTCAGCCTCCTAAATTCTGGGATGACAGTAGTGCATTGACACAGCCTGCTCCCGTAAATATATTTAAAAAAAATTGTAACCTGGGCCTAGTAGTGCAAGCATATAATCCTGGATTTGGTAGGCGGTGGCAGGAAGATAATAAATCTGAGGCCAGTTACGTCAGCTGAGAATCAAGACCCTGTCTTAAGCAAGCAAAACTGGTACTTGCAGGAACCTTAATCTCCAGTCTCCTTAGCTGCTGTGGACCTACTTTCTCTGCTCTGAGTCTGTGGCTGCCTCCTCTCCTTCCTAGGGGCGATATTCAGCCAGTCCCTGGTCACACACTAGACTCTTTTCTCCTCATTGTTTTCATCTATCCCTGCACGGGGCATTTTTTTCTCTCCTTTTTAGCATGTGTTCCTAATTCTTTTAAAGAATGTGTTTTTAGATTTATTCATTTTATTTTAACTTATGTGGGAGACGGAGTTTTCAGGAGATGCTTGCTGTCTGTGTGCGTGTTCGCTTTGAGACAGGATCTCAGTGTGTAGCCCAGGCTGGCCTTCAACTCTCAGTCTTTCTGCTTCCCCAGCCAGCACTGAAATTTCAGATCTGCACCCCTCACCTGCCACGCTGGGTTTCACTTCAGGCCAGACTAGTCCGGGATGGAGACCTTTCTAAATCTAGGGTGTTTGACTAGTAACTTCTCACTGTCCAGTTCTCTTGGTCACTCACTGTAAAATGACATAAGAGAAAGCATCCCTCTCCACCCCTAAAGGGAAGTAGCTCCCAGGAAGGATGGCTTGGTGGTGGTTGCTGGCTTCGGTTTCTATGCATTCACACCTCAGGGGACGATGAGAGGCAAGGTTGGCCTGGGACGTGCTGAGCCCCAGAGCAGGCCAGCTGCTGTGTACAGCCCAAGCCCGGGTGCCTGTCTGGGCTCAGCTGAGCTTCTTCTGAGCCTGAGGCAGCACATGTGGGCAGGATCCAGCAAAGAGGGAATGGGTGGGGAAAGGTGGGCAGGTAACAGGTCAAACTGGATCTAGCCGAAGCCTTAGGCCAGTGTGTAGCTAGCCTTGTGACTCTGCAGTCTTCTCCTGTCTGGGTTTCAGTTCTGTCTCTCAACACAAGGGATTAGAACCAGACCAGCGTGTGGCTCAGTGGGGGAAGGCTTGCTGAACATAAACAAGGCTCTGGGTTCCATCCCAGCAGTGCAAACAACGAAAACCAAATGGTCCAACCTGGAACATTCGTGAGGGTTATTGAAGAGCAACTGCCACACACACACACGCACACACACACACGCACACGCACACACACGCACACACATGCACACACACATATACACATGCACACACTCGCACACACATACACACATGCACGCACATGCACACACACATGCACGCACACACATGCACACACACACACACACATGCACGCATGCATGTGTGGAAGTGCCTGAGGAGACCAGAAGAACACATTGAATCCCCTGAAGTTAGAGTTACAGGTAGTTGTGAGTTGCTGGGAACTTAACTCTGGTCCTCTACAAAAGTAGCAATTGCTCTTGACTGCTGAGTCATATTTCCAGCCCCAACCTCTGAATTCTGAAAATGAGCTGGTAGCGGAATGTTGCCTGTCATCCCAGCCACTTGGAAGGCTAAGGTAGGAGGATCAAAAAATTCAAAGCTGGTCTGAGTGGTCAGCTAAACACAGCCAGCCCTGGGTACGAGAGGACGCTCCTAAGGGCACAGCCGGGCAAGGCTAGGGTCTGTGTTTCTTGCTCCATGGCATTTTTTTTTTCTAGATCTGCTGGGGACTGTGGTGAAGCAGATGTTGATCTGGAAGCCTCTCGGCTCATCAGGCAATGGTGGTTGGCCCTCAGGCAGGTCTGCATTCAGGAGAAAGGACACAAGCCATCCAAACAGCAGGGTTTACTCTAGAAGCCTGTCCTTCCTCACTGCTGTGGGCAGCTTGACCATGTGCAGTAAATGGAGCCAGTGTGCGATGCTTCCCTCAGGGGTCACTGGCTTGGTGTGATATGGGAGGTGACCCTCTCCGGACCCAAGTTTATCATAATGAGTCATGGAGCCCACAGTGCCCCTGGGCTGCTTCATTCAGCCTAGGTGCTTGTGCCCTCCGTGTTTGTACAAACTTCTTCAGAGAGCCTGGCACATGTTCCAGTGAGCAGGGCACACTAGACATAGTGACAGGGGCATGGCCTTGTCTGAAGGAGGAAGACACTGGAGTTATTGTGTTGGGAGACTGGATAGGATTCTATGGAGCAGTCTGAGGGAAGAATGGCCAGACTCAGGCTCACCCTACCTCCCTCAATCCTCAGAGAGCTCACCTGGAGAATAGCAGGTCCCACGTCTCCAGGGTGGATAAGGCAAAGGGCAGGGTCCCAGGGGTAGGATACATAGATAAAAGAAAACAAGAAGTAGACACGTGGTGGTATGGTCACAGTGAGCCCAGATGGCTCCTGAAGAGGGGACTTTGGGGGATAGAAGAGACCAAGGTGTTGGGTGATGCACCGCTCCCTGCAGAAACTTCCCTAGGAACCCAAACACCTCAGGGCAGTGCTAGCCAGGCCAGCCCATCTTCGTAAAGCTACAAATCTTACTTTCTCCCCATTGCCGATAAGAGGCAGCTGCAGAGACAGAGCTCATGGCCCAGAGCGTGCAAACTCACAGGGAAATGGTGGCTGTCTCTGACTTTAAACCCAGACGCCTCTTTTTAAAGTCCCCCCACACACACACCTCACATAACACCCACTGTCTTGGGCTCTACAATTTGAAAAAATCAAAGATTTCCCAGGAGCTAAAGAGGAAGCTGGATATCAAAATATAGACTCACTGACCTTTATTTGTGGCTAGAAACCAATTATGAGTGAGTACATCCCATGTTCATCTTTTTGGGTCTGGGTTACCTCACTCAGGAT
>NW_004949130.1:121728-123313 GCF_000317375.1 Microtus ochrogaster | reverse complement strand
TCTCCAACCCCTGCTGCATCTCAGAAAGCACACCTTTACAGGTCTCCAGCCCTTGCCCATCACCCTTGAATCACAGCGCAGGCCCCCAGACCTCAGGGAGTCCTGATTCCAGAGAGACCTGCTGAGCCAGGTTCCCCGGAGAAGAATGGCTCCCTTGACCAGGTATTTCACACCCCTGGGGCTCAGGGCTGCTCAGAGAAAGTGCAGGTCCCACGGTGGTCACACAGCCCAAGGAGAAACACAAGTCACTCAGAGTCCTCTTTCTTCCTAAGACCAAATTCCTTCTACCAAACTCCTTCTAGACGTATTGCATCTGCATGGCTGCGATGGGACGCCAGACAGAGCGAGGAAAGGTGCAATTTCAGAGGCATCGGTCCATCATGCTTGTCAGGGGATGGTGAAACAGAACAAATCACAGGGCAGCCAGGAAATGGAGACAGTAAGTGCGGGAAGGGCCAGGACAAGATCTAGTCTCAAGGGCACCTCCTCTGTGACCTACTTCTTCCAGTAAGTCATGTGTGTGGTGCCCTCCACCACCACCTCCCAGTGACACACTGTGTCCATCAGGGGATTGCTCCATTGATTAGGTCATAGCCCTCACAGACACTCCCAGATATGGGTTTTACTCCTCAGTGGAGCTGGTGGACTCCATAACCAGCGCTGCCTGCATCTAGCATGAAGCTGTGGAACATCTGGCTGGCTGAGGCCAGACAGGCCAGATACGGGAGGGGGGGAGGGGGGACAGAAGCTAGGGATGGAAATTCACAAGGGTGGGTGCCACAGTCTCAGAACAGGCAAAGGCTCATGGGCATTTAGATGGTAATCCCAATGTGGAGGTCACCAGCACACTTCATGTGACACCACGGAATGACATCACACTGTCTCCAGAAAGGTACCAGTCATCACTTGCATTTTAGTTTAATCCAATCGAAAATTGAAAATAATCTGATTTTCAGTAGTTGTCAGGTATGATTTGGGAGGATAAATGATCGAGTCATGCCATCCATTTTAAGCAGATTCTGACTGGGATTTTTGTGTATTCGGGTTTTAATTTTTTAAACATTTGTTTACTTATTTATTTGTAGTGGGAGGCAAGGGTGCGTGCGCCATTGGTGCACACGCAGAGGTCAGAGAACGCCTTGTAGGAATGGGTTCTCTCCTTCCACTCTATACGTCTGGGGAGCAAACTCAGGTTGTCATGTTTGGTGGCACGTATCTTTACCCACTAACCATCTTGTTATTGTTATTGTTATTATTATTTTCTTTTGGGGGGGGTTCAACACAGGAGCCTAGCTGTCCTGGAACTCGCTTAGAAGACCAGGCTAGCCTCGAACTCACAGAGATCTGCCTCCCTCTGTCTCTCTCATTTTTATGGCTCTCTTGTTCACTTCTTTTTATAACTAAACCCATCATTTCTCTTCAAGCACTTGAATTTCTTCTTTGTGTTTTTGTTTGTTTAAGACAACAGCTGCCTGTGTAGTGCAGGATAGCCTAGACCTCTCACTCCTCCTGTGTAGCCCAGGATAGCCTGGACTGCTCACTCCTCCTATGTAGCCCAGGATAACCTGGGCCTCTCACTCCTCCT
>NW_004949130.1:115616-121353 GCF_000317375.1 Microtus ochrogaster | reverse complement strand
CTCGAACTCACAGAGATCCGCCTGCCTCTGCCTCCCAAGTGCTGGGATTAAAGGCGTGCGCCACCACCGCCCGGCCTAACTAGAAATCTTAATGCTTCCATTTCACCTTGAAATAACTTAAACTTTATGGGAAAGCTGCAAAACTAGGTCAAAGAGACTAAAGCTACAGAGGGAGAATGATATGCTTAGAAAAGAAAGGAGGGGCATTAACTCTCTGCATGCAGTCAGTCCTCCCCACCTCGGTCTATTCTGTCCTATCACAGGCCAAAGCAGCTTCTTTATTCACTAACCAATAAAAGCAACGCATATGCAGAAGGACCTCCCACACCAAATGTTGTTCATGGGTCCCACGGTTTGAACACAGTGAGCCTACTCTATCTGCATTCACCCATCTACCTGTGTTATGGTGGAAGCTCCACCCCAGTCCCTGGCATCCATATGTCCAAAGAATCTGGAATGTTTGGGTGGAAATTCTATGCCAATCACCCTCCCCCATCTCTCTCCAACCCCTGCTGCATCTCAGAAAGCACACCAAACGATGGCCCCGCACCCGCACCCGGAGATGCTCAAGACCACTCCCACGGGGTATTTAAACTGCCCCCCCCCCCAAACTGACATGAGGTTTTCTGGTCTTCCTTTCCCGTTTCCTTCTGAGGGGGCTGGAAAGCCATCCGGGAGCATTTATATCCATTAAACGTGAGCCTTCGCTCATTTGCTTTGATTTGGTCTGATTTGGATTGTTGTCGGCGGAGAGGTTTATCTGGGTGAGGAAACATTTCAACCTGTCCTGTCCATACCAAACCAGGCACAGTGATGGGGCTGTAACCAGCAGGAGGGCTCTGTCAGACTGGTGAACTAAATGTCATGAAGGCGTGACCTCTTCTCATTCTTCCTCCCAATGCCTCGGCTTACTCCTCTGCTCTATGGCTTTTGTGGTGCAGAAAGACATCAATCGTCACAACTTCTAGAATCACTTCTCCAGAGCAGCCACTCTGCAAACATGCTCTGTCACGATGTAGTCAGAACGATGAGCTGCTGTGCAGCTTGGGGCATGCTCTCAGGCCTGTGAGCAGGGGAGGGAGGATGCTGGGAGACTGGCCAGGCAGAAGGGTCCTGATGTCTGTGGATAGGCCAGGTAGACCCAGCTGTGTGGAGTCCAGTGAGTGTCTCAAGATCACTGTGAACTTTGGGACCTGGAGCCGCGGGTGTTCAATATATCTGTGTATTGCCATGGGCAAAGAGCAAACTGCCGCTGGGACTCCATGTCCATTCTCCTTTGATCAGGAGCCAAATGGCCAGGGCGGGAGTGATTATGCAAGCCTTTAATCCCAGCACCCAGTGGGGCAGAGGCAGGCACATGCCTGCATTGAGGTCAGCCTGATCTTCATAACAAGTTCCAATGCATAATGACACCCTGTATGAAATCAGACCCCAAAAGTTAATTCCATCTTGTAAAGTTAAAGCTAATGGGGTCAAGAAACAAACTATCGAAAATTTCAAACCGAGGCAGGATCGATCAGTAAAGAGCACAGAAAGGGAGCAGTGATGCTGGATGACCAAGTGGACCCTGTGTGCCACCCAGGATTTGTGTGAGGCCAATCAGCTCTTAGCACTGGGTGTAAGGGTGACCCCATGTATGGGTAACCCACAGTTCTGTGAGCAGTGTGGTTATGAGGCAGAATGCAGGTTGAGCCCCTGCTTAGCAGGTTGCGCCTGACTACTGTCCTAAGAAATGCTGTTTCTACAGAGACCAGGCAGCCCCTGACAGAGGCTACTGCCTCAGACACCGCCCTCTACAGGTGATCAGCCTTCATGAGAACTGAAGGCTATCGTAGGTGTGGGTTCATTGCTGTCACTGCCTTCCAGGGGTGGCAACTACCGGATTGACTGGCAAAGGATGTGAACAGTGTTGCTGCAAGCCATGGGATCTGCTTAGCAGGAAGTGCGGTTCACAACCACAGACTCATCCTGAACGCCAGAAGAGCCCGCTTCAGGTCTTAGGCTGCGTTGTGTGGTGGAAGGAACTAGACCCTGTAAACTGGAGTGCTGTCTTCTAAACTATAGTGTGCGCCTCACCCACGGTGGCTACGCCAGAGCCTTGCGCTTCAACCCCAGAAACACGTGCTGAGAGCTAGACTGCCCCCTCCCCACCACCTTCGAGTCTTTCTGGAGAAACCTGCACTTCCTGCCTCTGTAGCCGCAGGCCGACACCCCTGCCCCTGAGAGTGAGAGACAGGGATGGATCCTTCCATTAGAGGATGCCACACATTCCTCTGAGGAGGGACAAGAGAGGAAGAAAAGGAAAATGATGGGGAGGAAGAGAAAGATGGACAAAGAGGAGAATGGGAAGATGGAAAAGGAGGAGGAGGAAAAGAGGAAGAGGAACAGCGCGGGTCTGCAATCCTAGCCCTCGGGAGGCTAAACAGGAAGCTCACGCAGGCCAGCGTGGGCTATACAAGAAGACTGTCTCAAAAGAACACAATCAGACAACACCATGAAAATACCTTATGAAACTGGTATTGGATAAGAGTCTAACATGTAAAATATATAAACAGTGGCTACAACATAACAATAAAGACAAATCAGGCTTCTTAATGCAAACCCCAGCTACTAGGGAAACTGAGGCAGAGGGTTTGCATAGTCAAGGCTCTCTGGAACTATAGGATGAGTTCAAGGTCAGCCTGGGAAAACAATATAAACTGGGCTCAAGGTAAAAAATAGATACAGCACAAGGGTGTAGCTCAGGGGTGCAGTGCCTGCCTGTGTGCAGTACCTGTCCGGGTACAGCAGCCTGCCTGGGTGCGGTGCCTACCTGTGTGCAGTACCTGTATGGGTGCAATGCCTACCTGTGTGCAGTACCTGTATATGCCTGCCTGGGTGCGGTACTTGCCTGGGTGCAGCGTCTGCCCAGGTGCAGCGTCTGCCTGGGTGCAATGCCTGACTGGTTGCGGTGCTTGCCTGGGTGCTGTGCCTGCCTAGCTCTCAGGCATTTGACCTTCAGCTCAATGCCCAGCACCACCCAAACCCCGAAACAAACAAACGAACACAATCTCAATGATTAGAAAGAACGAGGGACTGGAATAGTTATACCTCCAACAAAAATACGTAATGGCCACGTGAAAACACTCTCAGCCTCACTAATTAGGGAGACACAAATCAAAACCAAAATGGGACATCATGGCACATCCGTTAGGACGCCTACTGTGAGCTAAAGGACAAAACGAGACAGAAAGTGCCTTGTGGGGTGAGAAGCTGGCGTCTTCGAATACCGTTGCCGAGACTTTAAAAATGAGGACGCCGTGGTGGAAACAATGTGGTGGGCCTTTTTTTTTTTTTTCTCTTTTTAATTTTTAATTCAAAAATAGAACTTCCACATAGCCTAGAGATGCCGGGGTAAGACTAGAGCCAAAAGAAGTGACATCAGGGACTCAGGCAGACACTTGCCACACGGTTTCTGAGTTTTGTTTGCAGCAGCTGAAAGGCACAGGCCACCCAGGTCCGTCACCTGGCGGACGGATACGGTGAGGTCCACACGTAAAATGGAGCGTCATCCAGAGGGAAGAACGGCGGTTCTGACTCAAGCTGGGGTAGGAGGAGCCCTGAAGGCATCGTGCTGGTGCAGGAACTGATTCTACTGAAATGAAATCCCCAGAACAGGCAAATCCACAGAGACCAAGCTAATCGGGTGATAAATGCGGTAGGGTTGGGGTGAGGGGTGAAGCGGAGGGAGCCGTTGCTTAATGGATACAATATTTCCTTTTGGAGCAATGGACGAGTTATTTTTATTCAATTCATGTGTGTACGTGTGCTCCACATGTGTGTAGAAACTCAAGTAGGCCAGAAAAGAAGGTACTGGGTTCCCTGGAACTGGAGCTCCAGGAGGTTGTGAGTTGCCTACTGTGGATGCTGGGGACAAATCTCAGGTCATCTGCAAGAACAGTATAAGCTCTTGAATGTTGAGATAGTTCTCTAAGTCCCAAAGTCTTGAAAGTAGTAATCAGTATTGATATGAATAATGCCACTGAATTTAGGGCTTAAAATGATTCAAGAGGAAAAATTTGGGCTAGACACATTTTACCATAATAACAAAGAAGGCACTAATAATACCAGCAGAGGAAACTAATGACCGCGGGGGAAGTAAGGGTCGTGGTTCTGTCTCAGTGAGAGGTGAGGAAGCTTTGGGCTCGGGATGCAGAATTCACTGATAGGACCTTCTCTCTGTAGGCCAATGACTTGCAATAATGATAAATGAGCAGCCTCAGCATCACGCGCCAAGGGTGACAAAGCAGCTAAGCACCAGACCCCAGAAAAGTGTGCTTGACTGGCTACACAACCTAGACAAGTCAGGGTGGTGGCCATCGGTGAGGAACCTCTGGAATGACCGGCATCAGTCAGCTTTGCATGGCCATAATGAGACACCTGAGGCCACAGCACGACCAAGATGAAATGTTTATTCAGCTCACAGTTTGGAGAGGTTTAAAGTTCCAGACCATGGAGGTTGGAGAGATTCCCTCAGAGGTTAAGAGCACTGGCTGTTCTTCCAGAGGTCCCGAATTCAATTCCCCACAACCACATGGTGGCTGACAACCATCTCTAATAAGATCTGGTGCCCTCTTCTGGCCTGCAGGCATACATGCAGGCAGAACACATTATACATAATAAATAGATAAACAAATAGATAAATCTTTTCTTTTTTAAGTTCCAGACCATGGGGCTGGAGAGATGGCTCAGTAGTTAAGAGAACTTGTGGTGCAAATAACAGATACAAACATACATGTATACGCACACAATTAAAACTAAAATATTTAACATTCAAGATCAGGAAGCTCTGTTGATTTGGCTTCTGGAGAGGGTGGAGGATAGCCTAGCATGGGAGGAAGTATGAGGGCTCAAGAGGTCACTGTGTTTGTCTGTCAAGACAGGTATTGCTTTGCAGCACAAGTGGGCCTTGAACTTGAACTTCCTGCCTCTGCCTCCCAAATGCTGTTATTATAGATGTTTGACAACATACCTGGCTTAAATAATTGTATCCTTTAATTTTTTTTTATTTTTACGTATGGGTGTGGAACTGTGTGCTTGTGCCATGTGTATGAGGGTGCCTAGGAAGGACAGAAGAGGGAGTCAGAGCCCCTCGAGCTGGAGTTACAGCTGGTCATAAGCCACCTGATGTGGGTGCTGGGAATTGATTGCATGCCTGGAAAGAATAGTGGGTCTTCTTAACCATTGAGCCGTCTCTCCAAGCCTAAGCAATCATGTGTGTGCACGTGTGAGTGTGTGTGAGTGTGTGTGTATGAGTGTGTATGTGTATTTGGTTTTTTGAGACAAGCTTTCTCTGTGTAGCTCTGGCTGTTCTGGAACTCTGTAAACCAGGTGGCCTCAATCTCACAGAGAGAGATCCACCTGCCTCTGCCTCCCAAGTGCTGGGGTTAAAGGCGTGATGAGTTACCACCACCCATCCGGCTACAATCACATCTTCAAAAAATATTTTTAGATTTGTTTATTTTATTTTACATGTCTGAGTGTTTTGCCTGGATGTACGTCTGCACCATGTGCTTGGTGCCCCAAGAGGTCAGAAAAAGGCATCATGAGCCAGGCGGTGGTGGTGCACGCCTTTAATCCCAGCACTTGGGAGGCAGATGCAAGAGGATCTCTGTGAGTTCGAGACCAGCCTGGTCTACAAGAGCTAGTTCCAGGACAGGCTCCAAAACCACAGAGAAACCCTGTCTCGAAAAACAAA
>NW_004949130.1:107341-115516 GCF_000317375.1 Microtus ochrogaster | reverse complement strand
GTGCACGTGAGTGTGTGTGTGTGAGCGTGCGTGTGTGTGTGAGCGTGTGTGTGTGTGAGTGTGTATGTGCACGTGTGAGTGTGTGTGTATATGCACGTGTGAGTGTGTGTGTATGTGCACGTGTGAGTGTGTGTGTGTATGCACGTGAGTGTGTGTGTGTATGTGCACGTGAGTGTGTGTGTGTGTGAGTGTGTGTGTGTGTGTGTGTGAGCGTGTGTGTGTATTTGGTTTTTTGAGACAAGGTTTCTCTGTGTAGCCCTGGCTGTTCTAGAACTCTGTAAACCAGATAGCCTCAATCTCACACAGAGAGGTCCACCTGCCTCTGCCTCCCAAGTGCTGGGGTTAAAGGCGTGATGAGTTACCACCACCCATCCGGCTACAATCACATCTTCAAAAAAATTTTTTTTAGATTTGTTTATTTTATTTTACATGTCTGAGTGTTTTGCCCGGATGTACATCTGCACCATGTGCTTGGTGCCCCAAGAGGTCAGAAGAAGGCATCATGATCCCCTGGAGTTAGAGTTATGGATAGTTGTGAGCCACCCTGTGGGTGCCAGGAATTAATACCATCTCCTCTGCAAGAGGTGACGTTAACAGCTGGACGGTCTCTCCACCCCCCTACCCTCCGTAGATAACTAGCGAATAGGGCTTAAGGAAGACTTCAGGCCATCAGTGACCTTCCTCCCAATGGTTTCCCCACCTCACTACAACAGCACCCTAAGGACCACAGCAAAAGCTGGAGGGTATCCAAACCATTCCCCTTGCCAATAGGGAGTTGTTGAACACCAATGGTGGTTTCAAGGTTATTAGCAGTAGGGTTTTGTCTGGCTGCTGCCTGGAAGGCTTGTGAGAGAACAGCCCTGTAATCTGAAGGGCTGGAGAGATAAACACACTCTGTCAATCACCTACCTGGCTGTGGTTGTTTTGTGCCAAGTCTGCTTACTGTGCCCTGTTGCACTTTGCCTGGGGTATGTGTTGTGGTGTGGCCTTGTGGCCCTGTGAGTGGGGAAGATGCACAGGAGTCTGTGAGGGTTTCTATGGACTCCTCAGAAGCCGGCAGCTGAGGCCCTGGCTACTCACAGCAGTGAGTGGCCTTGTTAATGATCCTGCTCGTTTCTGGGGATTGCCTCCCAGCTCCAACTGCCCTGGAGACGTAGATAACTGGGATGGCCAAGTTGACTAAGACAACACCACAGGGCCGCTCAGATCTACTGTCCCTAGACAATCGGGGCATCCCATACAATCACTGCTACGTGAAAACTTCAAATTTGGCATATCTAGAATAGGTCCATCGCACAAAATTTGGGGAAAGCGTAAGTCATTAGCAGGGTCTTTTTCACCAGGTGGGGAAAGACCAGAGACAGGATCTAGTGCCCGCTAGAGTCTCATGGATTTCCTGATCTATAGCGCCCCCTAGTGGTATCTTCGACTCATAACCGCCGGTTCTGAGAAAAGCCCGGAATTGAATCTCAGCAATAGCTATGACTCACACAGTTTCTTTCATTGTTTGTTCTCCAAGAAGACATCCGCTGTTTGAGTCTTTGGAAACTAAATTTTGTGCCGCCCTTATGTTTCAAATAGAGAAGGCACAGAGCTTTGCATGTGGTTCCAAAGGAAAATGCCCACGTTTTCACCACAGGAGGCGGCTAGACAAACTAAGGGAGAAGTCGGCTCCTAGTGTGTGAATGACACACATGTTCCATCTGAATCTCGTCATCGCACCTGGCTGGGAAACAGATCCTGAGAGCGTCTGCTCTCTTTAGAGTTTGCCCCGCAATCGACTTCGGAGCATCTGTGTTAGGTGGTGAGCGCTGGCCTGATCATTTCCCCAAATAAAGCTCTCTTTGCCGTAGTTGGGTCCTGGGAGTTAGACATTACCTGGCAAAAAGGCTTTGGACACACCCCAGTGTGAGGTCTATTCTACACTTTGGGTAATTCGTATGCATGAAAAGACAGCATCGTTTTGGGTGTAATTTTCAAAGGAAGTATTAAGGGCAAGAATTTGATTTTAAGTGATGAGAAGAAAAAAAAAAGTGTGAATTTAGTTCCAGACTCTAGAGAGAAGGAAAGAAGATGTGATGTTCTTGTCTGAAACACTGCAAATCACTCTAGGGTGGCCCACAAACTTCTTGCCCTGCCCACCTGTTCACAAGATGGCAGGAATTTCTCCACTATGCCTGGACTCCTGAGAACATAAACTCTCAGAAAAGCGCCAGGCGGTGGTGGCGCACGCCTTTAATCCCAGCACTCGGGAGGCAGAGGCAGGCGGATCCCTGTGAGTTCGAGGCCAGCCTGTCTGGTCTACTAGAACTAGTTCCAGGACAGGCTCCAAAGCCACAGAGAAACCCTGTCTCGAAAAAAACCAAAACCAAAACAAAACAAAAATCTCAGAAAAGCACTCAAGCCCCTGTGTGGACAGAAAATTGTGCACATTAATGGATTTTAATACACCAAAGGCCCATTATGTTACAATTAATTAAATCATTTTAATCATTAATTAATTTTAAAAATTTATTAATTTAAAAATTAACAAAGATAATTTTATTTACTGGTTATTTTTACATGGGTGAGGGTACCTGTGTATATTTATATGCATTATGTGTCTGCAGGAGCCAAAGGAGGCCAGAAGAGGGCGTTGGATGCCCTGGAACTGGAATTGCCGACAGTTGTGAGCTATTGATGAGTGTTTAAGGAGTCAGATCCCAGTCCTTTGTTGCAGGATATTTGTTTACACTGTGTGAAGGTGTGGTTGTTTAATAAAGAACAGAATGGCCAATATCTAGGCAGGAAAGTTTAGGTGGGACTTCCAGGCAGAGGGAGAAATTCAGGGGAATCTCGGAGAACGATGGAAAGACACAGAGAAAGCTGGACATAGAGATTGGAAGAGAGGTAGCTATGCGGCAGAATGTAGACTATAGAAACAGGGCAATTGCCAAGCAGTAGTGGTGCACGCCTTTAATTCCAGCACTCGAGAGGCAGAGACAGGGGGATCTCTGTGAGTTTGAGGTCAGCCTGGTCTACAAAATGAGTTCCAGGACAGGTTCCAAAGCTACAGAGAAATCCTGTCTTGAATAAAACAAAACAAAAAAGAAAAAATAAACAGGGTAATTTAAGTTATAAGAGTTAGTTGGAAACAAACCTAAGCTAAAAGCCAACCTTTCATAATTAATAGATCTCCATATCATTACTGGGGAGCTGGTGATCCCAAAGGAAGTCCAAGTCCAACTACAGTCCTTTGCAAGAGCATTAAGTGCTCTCAACTGCTGAGCCATCTGTCTACCGCCATCAAAATATATATTTTTTTTGATATTTTTTTTGTTTTGTTTGCTTTTTGAGATAGGGTTTTTCTGTGTAATAGCTCTGGCTGTCCTGGAACTCATTTTGCAGACCAGGCTAGCTTTGAATTTACAGAGACCCACTTGCCTCTGCCTTGCAAGTGCTGGGATTACAGGCATATAATTACAGGATTATACTGCCTGTAAATGGAGGTTTCTCTCCTTCCCACCAGTCCTGAATAAACACTCGGGGCTTATATTAATTATAAAAGTTTGGTCAATGACTCAGGCTTATTACTAACTAGCTCTTACTTTTAAATTAACCCATTTCTATTATTTTATATTTTACCATAAGGCTCCTGACTTGTTACCTTACATCTTGCTTCTCCAGCAGCTGCTGGTGTCTCCCTTGACTCTGCCTTCTTTCTTCCTAAATAGTTTGGCTTTTCTACCTAGCTATATTCTGCCCTGCCTTAGGCCAAACCAGCTTTATGTACCAACCAATAAAAGCAATACAAATTCTCAGCATACAGAAGGGCATTCCACATCAACTGCCGGGCTGTGCTACCACCTCCCAGCCAAAATATCTTAAAGGAAACAAATTCTAAGTTTATATTCTTTTTTTTTTTGGTTTTTCGAGACAGGGTTTCTCTGTGGTTTTGGAGCCTGTCCTGGAACTAGCTCTGTAGACCAGGCTGGTCTCGAACTCACAGAGATCCACCTGCCTCTGCCTCCCGAGTGCTGGGATTAAAGGCGTGCGCCACCACCGCCCAGCTAAGTTTATATTCTTGAGGATGGAGAGATGTCTTAGCAGTTAACAGAACTTGCTGCTAGCCAGACATGGTGGCATATGTCTTTAATACCAGAATTCAGAAGGAAGAGGCAGAAGCAGAGGCAGGAGATCTCTGTGAGTACATGGCTAGCCTGATCTGTATAGTGAATTCCAGGACAGCCAGGGAAGACTCTATAGAGCTCTATAGAGGTTCATAATTATCATCATGGCAAGAATCATGGCAGTGTGCAAACAGACATGGTGCTGGTGAAGTAGCTGAGAGTCTTACATCTTACAGGCAACAGGAAGTCGACTGAGACACCTGGCAGTATTCTGAGCAAAGGAAACCTCAAAACCTGTACCCACAGTGACACACTTCCTGCAAGGCCACACCCACTCCAACAAAGCCATACCTCCTAATAGTGCCACTCCCTGTGAGGTTATGGGGGCCAATCACGTTCCAATTACCACAAAGGCCCACCTTAAATCTGGGCCACTTCTTCATGGCAGCCTAAACTTCAATGCTTGCCTGCTTGCTCCCATCCTAACTTCAATGACATTACAGCATAGTTCTTCAGGATTCAGATGTATACTGTAAACCAGCGAGGACATCCAGTCTCGTGAACTGAACAGGTATTGGATTTTTGGACTTTCCTATGGAAGTCAGCCATTGTTGGATTAGCCAGAACACATCCACTCCAAAATCCCCTTTGATATATTTAGATTCATTCTCTCTGCTCTGTTCTCTAGAGAATCCCAATACACTGTCTCAAGACAGAAATGGTTTACATTCTTAAGATCACATTTTTGCTTGTTTTTTTTTTTCTTTTTATTAGCCATGAGGAGATGAGTATATACCTATGTGTATCTGGGATGGCAGATATCACCAAAAGCTAGACAGTTGGCCAGCCTGGTTGTCCAAGCTTGAAGTCTCAGCTACTAACGAGGCAGGAGGTTCTGGGTTCAAGGATGCTGGGTCACACCATGAAGTCAAGGTTAGCCTGGGTAATTTAGACCTTGCCTCAAAATGAAAAGTACAAAGAAGGTTGGGAATGTAGCTTAGCGGCAGAGTGCTTGCCTGGAACCCACCAGTGAGAGGTTGTGAGCATGGCTTAGTGGTAGAGCCACTGCCTAGAATCTCCCAGTGAGGGGCTGGGGGCGTGGCTCAGTGGTCGAGCACCTGCCTAGAAACCCCCAGTGAGGGGCTGGGGGTGTGGCTCAGTGGTAGAGGCTTGCCTAGAAACCCCCAGTGAAGGACTGGGGTGGGGCTCAGTCGTAGAGCCCCTGCCTATATGAAAATTCTCACTTTGATAGGCGATACTTGACTTCTAGGGAGGAAGGGCTTTGCATGACTTGCTTGGCTAGAGCAAACCTTTGTTCCCACTGCCTCATCCATGGAGAATGTAAGGCATCAGTAAGCCATATTGAGAGCCAATAGAGGATGAGCATCTTGCTGATACTGGCGATGGGAAGTGGGAGCCCAATGTGACTATGGAACTGAGTTGGAGGCTGGACCATTAAGCAGTGCTTAGTTGGAGGCTCATCGAGAAGCAGAGTCTGGCTTCCCCAAGTGACTTTTTGGGGGTGGGGGCAGAACTGACCTAAAGCTTTGTGAATGATAGGTTAGTGTCTGTCACAGAGCTCTATCCTCAGCTGGGTCAAATGACCTTTAACAACAAGATTTGGGGGCTGAAGAGACCTGTGAGCCTTTCAGAGCACTTGCTGCTCTTGTGCAGTTGACCCACGTTGGGTACCCAGTACCCACACCAGGGTGACTCAAGACCTGTTAACTCCAGTTCCAGGCAATTCAGAGCCCTCTTCTAGCCACTGAGGGTACTAGGCAGGCGCACACATGCTGCGCATAAACTCTCTCTCTCTCTCTCTCTCTCTCTCTCTCTCTCTCTCTCTCTCTCTCTCTCACACACACACACACACACACACACACACTCACACACACACAAAACAAACAGATAACTTAAAAAAAAAACGGCTGCGGCACGTAAAAGTGTGTAGAAGGTCTGTCTCAGCAAGCACTTTTATAAGTAGTCCCTTGGAAACTCACCCCAGCAAGATCCTGATCCTTCAAGAGGGACACTGAGCAGAGGGAGGATACCAGAGTTGAAGAGGGAGAAGGCAGGAAGAGCCAGGCTGCTCCGTTTCTGGACGTCAGTAAGTGCCCTCAGGGCTGAGTCTCTCTTGAAGACCTCAGTCTCTCCGTGTTTTGAATACTGTTTCCCAGCTGGTCCCGGTATTCTGAGGGGCTGCAGGACCTTTTGGGTGTTAGGATGTTTTCCTCTGAAAACACGACCTTTTAAGAAACAACAGGAATCCTTTTGTTTTGCAAATATAACTTCAAGAGACGCCGCTTCCGGGCTGCTTTCCAGCTCACACATCCCCGCTCCCGACCCTTTGTTTTTGCTGCCTGTCTGTGCCTCCTGCAAAGAAATTCCAGGCCCTAAGAAAGTTCAAGGCAGGTGGGGAATGGACTCTCCAATCCCGCCCAGCAGAAAGGAAGCTGGTGTCTGGCTCGCTTGTGCATCCTGGCGGGGTGATTATTTCAATAATAAAGGACAAGAAAAAAATTTATTTCGTGTAAACAAAACACAAACCAGGCCGTGATTCATTAATGTCATTGAAACCGCATGCAAATGACAGGATGAAACTTAGCAGAAAGCAGCTTGGTGCAAACAACAGGCATTGTTTGGGAGCGCCGTCCTTTTTCGTTTCAAATCCACAGACACGATTTCCTGGGTGTATAATTGTCCCCACCCCCCCCGCCCCCAACAGCGAGGCTGGGCCCTTTGTTTCCCTGGCTCGCTGCGTGGAGCGGGTGCCGCGCGTGTAGCCCCCCGCACAGATGCCGCCCGGCTTTTGTTTTAGAGGCCGAGATATAGAGAGCGGGGCGCACATGTGTTGGGTGTCCCTGGGCACAGTCCCCCCTCCTTCCCACCAGCCCCATTGTCTACCGCCTGGCTGCAAGTCGCTTTGCTACCATTGTGCAAATGGTGAGTTTCTACAGATATTGCAAGGAGCTGCTTGACACACATCACTTGGCCTGCTGAGGTTGAGCCCCCGGTATGGCAGCCTGCAAAGCGTGTGCCTCCTGTCCCTGAAGCAATGCGAACCTGCGGAGGAGGACAGTTAGGACTCACAGAAATCAGTGGGGTTAGGCCTGACACCCACCAAGGAAGTAGCCCCCAAAGGAATCTCGGGTGTCCCTGAAATCCTGACCCAAAGATGATCTGCCACCCTAAAGTTGCCCTATTCCAGACCTGAACACACGGGGTCTCCAGCAGGAGGGATGGTAACATGGGAGGGGACTCTGGGTTTTGGTGTGAGAGAGAGTTTCCATTACAGGACTAGGTAAGGGCGGGAACGGGAAGCCTGAACACATAAGATGGTCGATGTGTTTTTTCATGAAGCTCTAGGCTAGGGAGGGATCGAGTAGAGTGCGGAGGGTCGCTGGCAAAGACCGTAAACAGCAGGTCTTGGAGAGATGGTTGAGCAGTTAAGAACACAGACAGAAGGTGATCTGAGCCCAGCACTCACATAGGGTGGTTCATAACTTCAGCTTTTGGGGGTTTGGAGGCTTCTGGCCCCGGTCACCTTACTTCATATGCACAAGCATCCATGACAATAGCATCAATGTTATTTGCAACTAGGGGGAGTGGGACTCTGTGCTTCCCAGGACCTCGAATCTGGTCCTCCATCAGCATCTCTTGACTTAGCCTACAGGGGTTTCCACCAGTGACAGCATGTGCATGGCATAAGGCAAGTGACAGTGTACCGGAGTGTAGTACTGATGGGGACAGATAATTTGGGGACTTTCCATAGTCCTTCTTCTCCTGTGGGAAGGATGAATGGCCTAAAAGCTGGGTGTGCGGTCCAGGATTTGAGGGTGATCTGAAGCCACTGCCATCTGCGATGGTTAATTTGAACTGTCAGCTTGACTGGACTTAGAAACACCCCCATGAGGTGGCATGGTGTGCGGGCCTGTGCACAGAATAATCAAAGCCTCGGGGGCTGGAGAGATGCCTCAGAGGTTAAGAGCATTGCCTGCTCTTCCAAAGGTCCTGAGTTCAATTCCCAGCAACCACATGGTGGCTCACAACCATCTGTAAAGGGGTA
>NW_004949130.1:93023-106451 GCF_000317375.1 Microtus ochrogaster | reverse complement strand
GAGAAGAGAGGGAGGGACCAGCAGGCAGGCCCGGTGATAGGGGGAGGAGTTGGTATTAGTGAGGCAGACTTCTGGGAGCATCTGTGATGTTATTCCCGGAAATACTGAGGACGTTGATTTAGCTGCTGGACCAGTTCCTCGATGGCATCATTAGTAAACAGTGAAAGCCAAAGCAGGGATGGGAGAAGTGGTCCCAAGGCTGTTTTATCTTGCCCTGGCCCCATAACTTTTTCCTTTGCCCCTTATTCAGCAGAACCTGAAAATCAGCCCTGGCCACTTGCTCTCCCACCACGATTGCCCAAGGACATGGGGCCAAGTGAAACTGAACTCTCTGGAATGATCCCAAACAAACTTTTCTTTAAGTTGTTCTTTCAGATTTTTATTTGTTTATTTTTTATTTTATTTTTTTAATTTTTTGTCACAGTGACTTCTGGACTAACACACTCACCCAGGCAAGGTGATAGCTTTCCAAATCCCAGTTTAAGTCTGCAGCCCCAACTCTTCGCCAAGCTACACCACCATCTGAAAAGGGCTTTGCCCACTCTGAGAGCACCTTTGACGTTTCTATGTCTCTACTGTCACTAAAATAGTTTTCCTTCTCAAATGCAGCTTTTTGCCTTAATTTATTCTAAGGGTGGCGAGGATCTCCTTAGCAGAGTCCTGGGTATGACTGCTTATGCCTGTAATTTCATCTTCTGGGGGGAGATCATAAATTCAAGACCAGCTTGGATTACTGTGGAGTTTATGCCTCAAAGATACCACGACATGGGAACTGGAGATATGGCTCACTGGCTAAGAGCACTGGTTGCCAGAGGACCTGGGTTCAATTCCCAGCACTTAAAACTGTTTACAACTCCAGTCCCAGGAGATATGACAACTCCTCCTCACTTCAGGCACCTGCAATCATGTGCCCATGTTCACACACAGACTATGTATAACTAAAAAATAATAAAGATAAGCCTTAAAAAAAGATAAGCCTTAATATAAAAGCACAATACATATATCCCTTTACACACACACACACACACACAGATGTTCATAAATGATCCAGATGAACCAGAAAGTTTATATTATTTATCTTATGTGTATAAGTATTTCTCCTGCATTACCTTCATGCCTAGTGCCCGAGTTGGTCAGAAAAGGGCATCAGATCACTGGGAACAGGGGTCACAGGTGATTGTGAGTTGCTGTGTAAGTCCAGGGCATTGAATCCAGGTATTCTACAAGAGCAAGAAGTGTTCTTGATTGCTAAGCCATATCTCCAGCATCCACTAGATGAAGGAAATGGAAAGCATACTGGCCAGGATGGCTAGCAAGTAAATACCACGGGTGACCTCACAGCATGCATCTGAAGCAGAAGAAATGTTCTGTTGTTGAAGAAACCCTCAAACCAACGAGGGTTAAAATAAGTGCACCCGTTGCAGCACTAAAGTAAAACTACTTAGGAAAAGAAAGGATTTCCATCCTATGAGCAGTTTGAAATAAAAACTTCAGAATCGTAAGAGTGACTCTACCATAATTTTCTGTAATAAACATCTATTATAACAGATATAGCAATACAATAAAAGTCCCATTGTTCCAGAAACTGTATCATAACTGAAACAGGATAATTATAGAAATACTTGTGTGAGAATTGCATGTTCAACAGAACCATTGAAAACCCATTGTTCTCAGACTGAAAATAAGTCTTCTGAGTGGGAAACTCTCCTGCGCCCTCTGAGAGGAAGGCAAGGTGGATTCTTTCCCCCCAGTCTTTTATGGCATTGTAATCTTCCAAAGTCCCCTCAGAACCATCTGTGACACGTTCTCTGGGCCTCATCCAGGAGTCAGCGCTATGCCATATCTGGAAAGCTAAAATTTATTAGTGCGGTTTGAAGTCGGGTCTAATTCTTTTTCCATTTTTAAAAAAAGAAAAATACTAGCTGGGTATGATGTTGAGTGAATTCGATCCTAGCACTTGGGAGGAAGACGCAAGGATAATCCTAAACTCAAGGCCACCGTGGTAAGATCTAGGCCAGCTAAGGCTACACAGTGAGGCCCTGCTTCAGTCCTCACCAAACACAACACATTTCCCAACACATGTTTATTGTATGAGGGCTAGGTTTCGTGACGTTTTTGCTCAGGTGTATTATATACTTGAACCTTATTCACCCCGTTATCCTCTCCGGTGCCCATGCTGTTCTGGTTTCTTGTCCCAAATAGTGTCTTTCCTATTTTCATAGAGTATGGTTCCTATTTTAAATTTAATTTCTTTTTATGTGAATGGATGTTTTGTCCGAATGTATGTCTGTGCACTACTCATGTGTCTGGTTCACACAGAGACCAGAGGAGGGCATCAGTTCCCCTGAAACTAAGAGTTACAGTGAGCTGCCATGTGGGTGCTGGAACTCTATACCCAGGTCTTCTGGAAGAGCAGCTGGGGCTCCTAATGCTGAGCCATTTGCATATTCTCCCCCCCCCTTTTTTTTTCAAGACAGGATCTTGCTGTGTAGCTCAGGCCGGCCTCAAAGTTTTAATGCTCCTCTTATCTCAGCCTCTCAAATGCCGAGACAATAGGTGCATGCCACCACCGCCTGGCAGATTCGGGGTGCTGCAGAGCTGTGTCAAATTCATCTTTAAGTTCTCCCTTAGAATCCTCGGGTTGCCTTGCAGACATGGGTCATTGACAGCACGCTGGTACCACTGGTCTCCTGTTCTTGGTGAACATAGCACTTTTTCTTGCTTTTCTCATTTAAGTCATCACAATAAGCCCAGGTTGTTGAGAGCCTTGTCTTCATTTCTTGCTTGGGACGGTAAGGATGAGTCGGGAGCCAGCCTAGGGCTTTGTCTGGAAGCTGTATTTGCACTGTGTTTCCACCGAGCTCTGCTGTTTCTTGTTAAATGTGACTTTGGGGAAAGTGATAGGAATTAGAGAGGAACCAGGGGTTAAGGAGCCTGCCAGCCAGCCATCTCCTGTCTCTGCTAATGATTTTTAATGTCCCGCCTTGGGTAAGTTGGCGCTTGCAAGGCTGGGGACCTGGAGGAGATTTAGGCGGTGACGATGGCTGAGGGAGGCATGGCTGTGCGGGGAGGGAATGACAGTAATCCTGGCAGTGATGACACTGCACGGAATGCCACAGCAAACGTGCAGACTGATGCTAATTGGCCACCAAAGGGGTGTGATAACGGTCTACGGAAATCTGAAGGATGATGACGGATGAATCTTTGGAAGAGTGATGGGGCCAAGATGAGATTGTCAGCGGTCTCCACACCACCCTGGCCCTGACAGCACTTTGAGAGTCAAGCTCTCCAGAGACTGGAGTGCCAGTGGTCCTCATGCACAGGTTGGGCTTGACGTAGGCCTGGTCTGAGCATTCTGTCTGTGTCCTGCCATGGAGCGGACGTGGATCTGTCAGGCATGTGCTCAAGTCTCACAGTCTGGCATTTCGTGAGGTCCTGGTGTTATGGGTTTGTCTTTGTTACTTTCTGCGGCTGTGGTAAGACATCATGACCAAGACAACTCATAAAAGGAAGGGTTTCACTGGGCTCACAGTTCCATGGCAGCAGAGTAAAAGCAGGGTGGCAGGTAACTGAGCAGCAGCTGGGAGCTCACATCTTTTTAATTATGTATGTATGTATTTATATTAATTTTTGTTCATTTGTTTTTGTGTGTATGCATCTGAATGCAGTTGCCAGTGGAGGTCAGAGACATGAGATCCCTTTGAAGCTGGAGCTATAAAGGTGGTACTGGGAACTCAACTTAGGTCCTCTAGAAAAGAGGGAAGTTCTCTTAACCACTGAGCTTCTCCTCCAGCACTAGAGAGCTCATATCTTGACGCACAAAACAGGAAGCCTAGAGCACACTGAGTACTCTGTCACTGTGTGTGTAACCTTATTTGAAAGTAGGGTCTTTATGGATGTAATCGTGTAAAAATGAGGTCAAGGAAGTAGGCTCTTAGCCACCATAATTGGTGTCCTTCTAAGGACAGGGACTGGAGGACTGAGAAGATGGCCCAGGGCTAAGTGCTTTGTAAGCAAGTGTGGGGACCTGAGTGTGAGTTCCTAGCACCCATGTGAAGAGCCAGGGGTGGCTCCATATGACTGGGGCCCCAGCACTGGAGGCAGATCCCAGGAACTAATTCACTAGACAGTCTGCCTAGCTGAAACAGCAAGACACTGACTAACTCAGTAAGAAACCTCAACTCAAGACACTAACTCAGTAAGAAGCCTCAACTCAAGGTGATAAGGAAGAGCGTCTTAGTTATGGTTCCTGTTGCTGTGAAGAGACACCATGGCATGGCAACTCTTTTTTTTTCTTTCTTTTTGTTTTTTGTTTTTTTTGTTTTTTTTTTTTTTTTTGGAGACAAGGTTTCTCCACGTAGCTTTAGAGCCTGTCCTGGAACTCTCTCTGTAAACCAAGCTGGCCTTGAACTCACAGAGACCCACCTGCCTCTGCCTCCCAAGTGCTGGGATTAAAGGCGTGAGCCCACCACTGCCCAGCTACAGCAACTCTTACAAGGAAAACATTTAATTGAGATGGCTTGCATTTCAGAGGTTCAGTCCATTATCACCATGGTCAGACATGGCTGCACGCAGGCAGGCATGGTGCTGGAGAGGTAGCTGAGAGCTCTATCCCTTGTACAGGCAACAGGAAGGAAGTGATTGGTCTACTGGGCATGGCTTGAGCATATATGAGACCTCAAAGCCTGCCTCCGCAGTGACACACTTCCTCCAACAAGACCATACCTACTCCAACAAGGCCGTACTTCCTAATAGTGCCCTTTGGGGACCATTTTATTTCAAACCACCATAGAGAGCAATAAAAGCATGTCTTATTTTGGCCTCTTCATGTACACACATAGGTGCACCAGCCTACACACATGCATGCACCAGGCACACATATAACACACACACACACACACACACACACACACACGAATGCCGAATGCCATACAGCAACAGAGAAAATTAACACTGCAAGTCAATGGTTATGGACGACTGGTGGCTTTAGCAGAAACTAAAAGAGACAGGGGTCTTTCCTACAGGCTCAGGGGAAGTGTCTTAGTCCCTTCAAGCTGCTGCAACAAAAGAGCAAGATAGGAGATTTATGAACAACTGAACTTATTCCTTAGTTTGGAGACCAGGAAATACCAGCAGCTTCCATGTCTCATGAAGTCAAGCACCTCACTGATGGAGGAAGGAGACAACAAGCTCCCTCGGACCCCTTCTACAAGGTCACTAGTCACCTCCCAAAGACCATTCTTAGTACCACTACCCTATCAATAGCTTTCATTGTGTGAACTTGGGGTTGGAAGGGGAGAGGGTTTAGACCGGGTTTCCATATTCAGCCTAAGATGGCTTCAAACTGTTGTGGGTTTTTTTGTTTGTTTGTTTGTTATTATTGAGACAGGGTCTCAAACTCACTATGTAGCCCTGGCCCATCTGGAACTCTCTATATAGTTCAGGCTGGCCCCAAACTAAGAGATCTGTCTGTCTCTGCCTCCTGAGTGCTAGGATTAAAGGTGGATCCCAAGTGATCGGACTACGGACGTACACCACCTAGACCTTCTGTGATGCCTCCTCCACAGACAGCCTCAGCCGCCGGTGAACATTTCTAGCCCTCAGCGCGATCATTTTATGACTTCATTTGTGTGAATGTCTTATATCCTAGCCTCTCTTCTCCACTGAGCTTTCTTCCTTGCTCCCTGCACCTCTGCCTGCTTCTTGTGCTTTCTATTCTTAAGCAAAGGAGACGACAGTCCGGTTCTCTAACGTGCCACCAGGGGGCGCTGCCCGCAGGGGCCACTGGAGCTTCTCATTCAGCTTAGGCAGAACTGGAGCAGCGAGCTGATCGATTCTCAGCCTCAGTTAACTCTGGTTGGCTCTTGTAAGTAACCCAAACTCAGGAAAACGTTCCTATTAGAAGGCAGACACCAATTTTCCACACTAGCCAGGAGAATCTTGGTATTAAAAGGTTTCCGAAGTTTTCTCACAAGAAGACACGAAGAACATAAATGATAGGATTTTCATGGGAAAGTCTGTCATCTGGAGGCTCGCTGTACTGCCACAACCCAGGCAGAGCATGCTAGAAGCCACACAGACCCAGACTGCAGTCCACACTTTCTAATTGGGTGGCGTTAGCTCGCCCAGCTCCTCTGAAACTAGTTTGGCAAGGACAACTGTTCCTACTCAGCAAGACTTTGCTCGGGGTTACAGTTCACTGTACTGGGAGATGTTCCAGAAGCCTCTTTCTGACTAGGGATAGTTCAAGGCTATCCCTGGGGTCCTTAGAGTCAAGAATGGGGACTGCTCTACGGGCCTCTTAGGGTTTTTCGGCTACTCTTTGCTCTCCTCCAAATTAGCCTCCTTTTGACTGCAAGTGGAGCGGACTCCTTTCTAGCAGCAGGAGGTGTGAAGGTCAGGCCAGCCCCTGCACACCCCACTTAGGCCCCAGAGTTAATCAGTAGCAGTTCCTGACAGCTCAGCTCCCCGGCAGCATCTTCCAGGCATAGATTCCGGGGTGGGACGAAGCCCCTTCAGGTCACACTCCCCGCGCAAAGGGTGCTCGGAAAGGACCTTCCAGGAGCGACCCCGGATCCTAGACGTGAGGTTGGCTATAGGACGGGGTAGCCGGAGTAGGTGGGTGGGGGAAGCTTTGTGTCCCGGTGTGTCCTCGGGTCACAAAGTCCTCCCCATTCCCGTAAGGTCACCGCTTCCAAGCCTTGGTCTGTACTTGCCAGCCAACCAGACGCTGGGGCGGGGCGCGGGGGGAAGGGATGCCCCGCTGAACCCACAGGGTCCTTCCCTCCCAGGCCTGGCCCCACTGAGCACCCAGACCCGCGGGGACCCGAGGCACGGCGACCCGGAAGGCCGGCGGAGCCGGAAGGAGGGAGGGCGGAGCCAGGGCGGCCGTGGCCTGTGAGCGCCTCGCTGGCGCTGACAGAGCGGAGCCGGCTGCAGGCGGAGGGGTGCTCAGTGTTCCCGCGGTCCCAGACGCCAGCACGGTAAAGGTGCGCGCGGGGAAGCCAGGGTCTGCGGAGCCGGTCGGGGACCCCACGGTGTCGGGCACACTGCTGTTCATCTTCACGCAAAGGAACCGAGGCACGGACAGGCCTCAGCTGCAGCGCCGAGGTTGGAGCCGGGGCCAGCTCCGAGCGCAGCCCGCTTCAGCCGGGGTGTGCGGGAGTGCGCGTGCGTGCTGCGGTGGCTCCCACAGCCTACCCCTGGCTCCTTACGGGAGGGGACATGGCACTGATTTAGAGATGGTCAGGAAAGATGTCAGGGGTGCAGAAAGCCAGATTAGTTGGAGTTGTGGTTGAGAAGCGCTCTATGACTAAGTAAGTAGATAAGGTGCCCGTAGGCAGAGGTGAAGGCCAGGTGAAGGCCCGAGAAGAGTGCCGGGTGTCAGCCCCTGGCCAGCCCAGTCTGCGAGCTGTGTAGTGAACCTACCACTGACACCTTTTGGTCTTTCAAGAGAAGTCAGGAAAATCTAAAATGTAAGATATTATTATTGCCCTTATTTTGAGACAGGGTCTCACTATATAATCCAACCTGGTCTTGAACTGTCTGTCCCTACCATAGCCTTCCCAGGTCTAGGGTTGCAGGGCTGTGCCAGCACGTCCTCGACGTCCTCTTGTTTTTAAATACCAACAGCCAAGTAATTAAAAGACAACTTTGTGTGGTGGAATAATGGGATGATGAACTTTATAGAGGCCAGATTTCAGCTTGGAGTTTGTAAATTCCGGAAAGGAGAGCAAGGGCCAGTTCTCCACACTCTTTCTGTTTCGTTTCTCCACCAACACACACTTCTTCCTTCCACACTGGGGATTGGAATCCCAGCTTTGCCCAATATTGCTATAAAGGACATGGAGGTCCCGTTAGCTCTAGAGCCTCCTCCGTTGTCTCTCATAACTTGACTGGACTCAGATGAGGCTGCTGTCCAAAGGCTTGGCTTTTCCCCTGCTCTGTGTATGTTCAAGAGTCTGGCCGTCATCTTCCCGCTAGTCTGGATGACTATAAACCATCAGGGCTCAGTTAGCATCTGCCTTCCCTGTGGCCCGCAGGTAGATCAATCAGAACCTGTTTTGAGGACAGCATTATTGAAATGGTTGTACTATGGTGGGGAGACCCTGTCTTCTGTGTCCTCAACTCTCCTGGTCACTGACAGACATGGGTGGCCCTGGGCCAGGAGGAGGAGAAACGGGATGTTTCCTTTCAATCTAGTGAGTCTGAAGAAGGCAGGAAATGAAAGGGTTTCCCAGGGACTCAGGAGCTGGGGTGGCAAACTTCCACAACATAAGCCTGTTGCTCATGTAACTTCTGAAATTATTCTTCAAGAAATTTAAACCCGCCTTGCCTTGCCTTGCCTTGCCGACTGCAGACGCCCAGCTGAAGTGGAGCTGCCCTTGCCCAGCTCCCCTGCTCCCTGGCACCTGCTAAAGAGCCTGGCTTGTCCTCTTGCACTGACTTAGGTGGAGATTTAGGAATGGCATGGGCATGTTGTTGCCTTATCTGCTCCACTTAAAATTATCCAGAGCAGGTTTGGGGATAATCGAGAGTGAAATGGGTAGGAACATTAGCCCGTTCCCTGTTGTCCACAGTTTTACTTTCTGTAGTTTCATCTAACTGCAGCCAAATATTAAGTGAAAAAAATTTTTTTTAGAAATAAACAATTCATGAGTTTTAAATATTTAGTAAGTTTTAAATCACGGGTTTTCTGAGGGGTTAGAAATTTCATCCTAAGTCGTGTGATGCAGTCTCATGCCATCCCGCGCCATTCTGCCGGAGATCTGAATCTTTCCTTTGCCCTATGTATCCACAGGGTTTGCCCTACCCGCCTGCTAGTCACTCGGTAGCGCTCAGCTGTCATGTTGTGGGTGCCCAGTGCTTGTGCCAGTAACCTCGTTTTACGGACTAGACTCCAAGGCTCGAGAGTTACAATGCAAAGGATCCAGGACATAAAAGCTGTCAGGACAGATTAATCAAACTTTTGGACGTCTACTGGAGTCTCAGATGTATTCTTTATGGGTGGGGGGTGGGGGGGAGCTACCATATGCATCTCTGTCCTGCCTCTTCCACGTGCATTGTCTTGTTATGCGAAACCCATTCTGAGAGTGCAGATTCATTATTCTGCGGAGAGTGGATATGTGGCGTGCTATCTGCGTGCTGGTGCTTCAGGACCAGAAGGGCACAGGCCTTTTGCTTCTGGCATGGGGTGGGGGGGTGTCCTGCCATCTTCTGAGACCTGGGCTGAACCTGACTTTTTCCAGTGTAACCGACAGATTAAACAAAAAGCTGGATCTGCACCAAAGCTAATCAAGGATGGGAATGGCGGATGTTAGTCTTTTGAAAGGAAGGCATTCATCTAAAGTTTATCAAAATTGAGGAAGGAAACAGAGACAATGGGTAGTGCAGACCAGTAATACCAGGGCTTAGGAAGCCAATGCAGAAGGCCATCATGGAGTTTCAGACTAGCCTGGGCTACATGGCAAGTAAAGAAGTCTCAAAAGGGTAAGGGTGAGCAAAAGGACCATTTCAAGGAGTTGGAACATAGCATACTTCTTCCGTCTGGGAAGCCTTTGTGTCAGGGTGGTGACTCCATGGGTTCCTTACAGAACTCAGAACTCCCAGAGCCAAGAGGACGGTTTTACATTGAGGGATTCTGATTCTGCATAACTCTTGGGCACGGAGAGAAACCAGCTAACCGACCAAAGCCTAGTATAACCCAAGCTGTAGTCCTGGAACTCCCTCAGCAAGGTCCCTTAGCTTACTGACATGTCTGTCCCTCAGCCTCACAGGAGCAGGAAGTGTGGGAGTCGTCAGGAAGTGTCAATCCTGCTGCTTTTTCTCCCCAGCCTTATGAAGTGGTCTGTCAGTGTGTGGGCTCTCCTTACCCACCAGTCCCTCTGTGGGGCACAGTGCCTCTCACCTATGGCTCCGCCTCTGCATGTCACTTCCCAGCAGCACGGCAATGTGTCCTGCTCCTCACAAATTGCCTACGGTCATTATTCATAAGGGCTCTCTGTCGTGTCATCTATCTTGCAAGCCCCTGGAAGTCCCATGTTTTGAGTGCAGGCAAGCCTTGATCTCACTGTGTAGCCCAGACTGGCCTCAGACTCATCTTGATCTTTCTTTGACTTCCCAAGTGCTGGAATTGTAGCTATGAGCCACCATGAAATCTGATTTATTTTGTTTTGTGATGGCTTCATCTTGCTAATTCACCTTGTTCCTGGTTTTTTCTTTACCGTTAATTAATTATAATATGATTATAATAATATTTAATGTATAATATAGATTTTAATAATAATTATTAATTAATCATTATTATTTTCTTTTTGATAGAAAATCTAGCTATCCACTCGGGAGGCAGAGGCAGGCGGATCTCTGTGAGTTCGAGGCCAGCGTGGTCTACAAGAGCTAGTTCCAGGACAAGAACCAAAAGCTACGGAGAAACCCTGTCTCGAAAAATCAAAAAAAAAGAAAATCTAGCTATCTAATCCAGGCTGGCCGTAGATTCGCAATCCCCTGCTTTAGCTTCCCAAGGTCCGAGAGGACAGCCTGTGCTGCCCTACCCAGCTCTTGTCTTAGCACGTGGCGTCCCAACAGGGTCTGCAGTGCCCTTGGCTCTCCTCAGTCACTCTGCATCCCTTCTGTGTACCCCTTACAAGGGTCCATCCTTGTTTCTTCACTGGGGCTCAGACTCAGAGCATTTTTTTGTGCCTGCCGTGCCCCATTTGAGCTTCAGCTTAAAAGCCGAGTATCTGGCTCCTGGCTCTGGGTTACGGAGCAGCCAGATGCCGGTACGGCCTCAGAGTCCTGTCCTTTTCCCCGTTTCTGACTTGGCTCAGATCCCTTGTCACACGCGAGGGGCCATATGGCTGGGAATTCGCTGTCCCTGCCAGGCTTTCTATGTTGAAGGTTGCGGGGCCACTTGATGAACGGCTGCTGGCGTGAGAGAGGTCAGGTTTAGCTCGCTAGGGGACTGGTAAAACCTGTGGCCGAGGCGCTTCCTCGTTTGTCCGGAGTCTAAAGCTAACCAGAGGGCACCGCAGACCTTTCATCCACTTCGCTGCTCCCATTTGCTTGTTAGCGGATGCCCCAGCTTCTTGGCGACGGAACCACACAGGGCTGTGTGCCCGTCTGACATGCACACGGCCAAGAAATTCTTCTTTCCGGAAGGTGGGAGCTCTTCCTGAGATGCTAGAAACTGATACATTTGGGTCAAAATGCTCATTAAGCTCATTAAAACTTTCCTTTTCCGCCACAGGGTACTGGGGTACTCTCCTGTTATCCCTGGGGCAAAAGTCTGAGGCAAAAGGATTATGGTGAGGCCTGTGTAGCAAGACCTTATCTCAAAATAAATAATTAAACTAAACAGATTAGTCCAGAGTAAGTAGCAAGGAAGGCCTTATCTCAAAAATAAACAAAAGTAAAACAGTGATCTGGAGAGAAGACTTAGAGGTTAAGAGCACTGGCTGTTCAGGACCCCTGTTGACTACCAGCGCCCATATGGTGTCTCACAGAAGTCTGTTGCTCCTGTTCCAGGGGATCACTGGCCTCCAAGGGCATTGCACGCATGTGGTACACAGACATGCATGCAGCAGAACACCTTTCTTTCTTTCTTTCTTTCTTTCTTTCTTTCTTTCTCCCTTTCTTTCTTTCTTTCTTTTTTTCTTTCTTCCTTTCTTCCTTTCTTTCTTTTTTTGAGACAGGGTTTCCCTGGAGTTTTTGGTGCCTGTCCTGGAACTAGCTCTTGTAGACCAGGCTGGCCTTGAACTCACAGCGATCCGCCTGCCTCTGCCTCCTGAGTGCTGGGATTAAAGGCATGCACCAACACTGCCCAGCTTCACTTTCTTTTTAAGTACACATTTGGGTAAACATTGAAACCACCTATCTCGTTGAATCTTCCTTTAAGGTCTGCCGAGATGCCCATCCAGGTAGATGACATCATGAAGCTCCTGTGTTCCATTTCCCACGAGAGAAAAATGAAGGCAGCCGTCAAGCACTCTGGGAGGGGTGCCTTGGTTGCGGGGACAGTGGCCTTCGTCGGTGGTTTGGTTGGTGGCCCGCCAGGAATTGCTTTTGGTGAGTGTGTCTTCACAGGTACAGCCAGCCTTGATTCAGGCCTGTAATCTCTGTCCCTGGGGAGGCAGGAACATGGAGAGTTCAAGGATAGCCTGGGCTACATAGTATGTTCCAGACTTCTGGCATGCTTGAGGGTTTTGGAACTATATGGAAGAATGATCTGATCAATAAGAATGGTACCTACCACATACACTGTGCAGGGATTCCATAAGGCCAGGGCTTCTGTATGTCGTGTGTCCTCACAGCTTCCCTGTGATGCAGGATTCTCTTGGCCTTAGCGTTTGCATCTGTCAGGCCTGGGAGGCACCGCCAGGAACCCACTGGCTCTGCCCTTTGCCTAGAGATGTGTCCTTGAGTCTAAAGGTACTGGAGTGCCTGGGACCTCCGGATGTCCCCTGTGTACATCATTGCTACCATGTTACCTTAGAAGGGAGCCACAGAAACTACATCTGCCAAGTTCCTTTCATGATCAGGTGCTCATAGCCTGGCCGAGTCTTAGTTTGCTTTCTGTTGCTGTGAGGAAACACCATGACTTAAAGCAACATGGAGAGGGGCAGGTTTATTACAGCTTCCAGTCCATTATGAAGAAAAGTCAGGGTGAAAACTCGAGGCAGGAACCGAAGCAAAAGCCATGGAACGCTGTTCTGCTTGCTTCCTCCTGGGATGGCCACCATGAATCGTTCAATACAGTTTAGCTGGCATCCCCACTGCAGGCTGGATGCCTGCCGTGTGCAGCAGGGTGGTTCTTTACTGATTGCTTCAGTATGTACTGTGGTGGGGTCAGGCACAGTCCTTCCTTGACCCCTGTCTTCTAGACGCTATTGCTCGGTGTTTTTCAGTCCTTACATCGTGACAAGGCTGCGCAGACGGAAGCTCTTTAGCGCTGGGGCTGGTTTCTGGTTTCTGTTTCCCAGCTTGCTGACAAGTGTGTCTGTCTGTCTGTCTGTCGTTCCCTCCACCCCCGCCACCATACAGAACATTGCATTGTATGAAAGTTACGTTTCATAGAAACAGATGGCTCAGATCTTTATCTTTTGTGATTTCAAATTCTGTGAATTCAGGAGTCCCAACTTCAGCTTCTTCTCATAAAAGAAGACAAGCCTCACATTCCCACTCCTGTCTCAGTAATAGCCTGATTGGGGCTGTTTTATCATAGAGCCGTGCGCTGTCTCTGTTGTGGGAGCCCAGATTTTATTCCTGTTGAGTAAAGAAGGCAGAGAGTAGCTCTAGGGACTCTCTCACTGCTTCTGGTCCTGGTCACGGGTGGGGGCTTCACTGCTTCTGGTCCCCGGTCACGGGTGGGTGCTTCACTGCTTCTGGTCCCCGGTCACGGGTGGGGGCTTCACTGCTTCTGGTCCCCGGTCA
>NW_004949130.1:92217-92725 GCF_000317375.1 Microtus ochrogaster | reverse complement strand
AAAACACAGGAATTGTCCTTTCTCCAGAGGCCTGCTAGTCATGTGTGCGTGGATGTCCTGATACCCTCCGCATTAAGTGCTGCTGTAAATCAGATATTGATGTTCTGTAAGAGTTAATGCTGATGCAGGTGGTACTGTTAGCTCTAGACGCTCACGGTGTCAGGAGGAAGAGTTCAGACAAACTTGTGAATGAACTGGTTTTCCTTCCCTGGAATGCCTCTTTCCTTTAGAGACTGGCTGCCCCACTATTGGGCACAGAGGAGCTGTCTGCCTCCAGGGCCACACTGCTTGGATTCAGAAAATGTGGGTGTCACTCTCTGTCTTCTGAGCCCAGCCTACAAGTGGGTTCTCACCAAGCTGTGTTGCTTGTTTACTTAATTAAATATTTATAAAGTATTTTATTTATTTATTTTTTTCTTTTAGTACTTATATTTGTTACGTTTATTTCATCTATTGCTGTCTCCTTTTTTCAAATATTTAACTTTTTATAATGGGGATATATTGAGTT
>NW_004949130.1:91023-91892 GCF_000317375.1 Microtus ochrogaster | reverse complement strand
GCCCTCCTGGACACAGATGATAAATGGGCTGAGAAAGAAATCAGAGAAACATCACCCTTTACAATAGCCACAAGTAGCATAAAATATCTCAGAGTAACTAACCAAACAAGTGGAAGACTTGTATGACAAGAACTTTAAATCTTTGAAGAAGACACAAGAAAGTGGAAAGATCTCCCATGCTCTTGGGTAGGTAGAATTAACATAGTAAAAATGGCAGTCTTACCAAAAACAATCTACAGATTCAATGCAATGCCCATCAAAATCCCAGCAAAATTCTTCACACACCTTGAAAGAACGGTACTCAATTTCTTA
The DNA here is from genome assembly GCF_000317375.1 of Microtus ochrogaster. Taxonomy (NCBI): domain Eukaryota; kingdom Metazoa; phylum Chordata; class Mammalia; order Rodentia; family Cricetidae; genus Microtus; species Microtus ochrogaster. Next base: position 91,580 of record NW_004949130.1, on the reverse strand, counting down.
TGGAAAAGCAAAAAACACAGGATAGCCAAAACAATCCTGTACAATAAACGAACTTCTGGAGGCCTCATGATCCCTTACTTCAAACTCTATTACAGAGCTACAGTACTGAAAACAGTATTTTTTGCTTCTTTATCAGTACTGAAAACAGCCTGGTACTGGCATAAAAACAGACAGGAGGACCAATGGAACCAAATGGAAGACCCGGATATTAATCCACACACTTTCAAATACCTGATTTTTGATAAAGAAGCAAAAAATATCAAATGGAAAAAGAAAGCATATTTAACAAGTGGTGCTAGCATAACTGGATATCAACATGTAGAAGAATGAAAATAGATCCATACCTATCACCATGCACAAAACTCAAGTCCAAATGGTCAAAGACCTCAATATAAAGGCAGCCACACTGAACCTCATAGAAGAGAAAGTGGAAAGTACACTTGAACGCATTGGCACAAGGAACCACTTCCTAAATAGAACCCCAGCAGCACAGACATTGAGAGAAACAATTAATAAATGGGACCTCCTGAAACTGAAAAGCTTCTGTAAAGCAAAGG
>NW_004949130.1:89412-90623 GCF_000317375.1 Microtus ochrogaster | reverse complement strand
AACAAGGGAGCATCTTGGAGGTGACGTGCCTTCTTTGTCAGTCCAGGGGTATGTGACATCCTGTGGCATCTCCAGTGAGATTGACGTGGTAGTTTAGGGAAGGAGTGGCACCAAGCAGCTTGGTCAGGGTCATGCGTGCTGGGTTTTCCATTCCAAAGTTTCTGTTTCTCATCCCATTTTCTGCTGCTTAGGACTCACTAGTCCAGCCAGGCTGCCTCTGTGTTTGTCTGATGCCTGCTAATCCAGTGTATGGGAAGCTTTAGAGGTGCAGACCAGTGGCAGCCATTGGTTGGCACGCGATAGTAGGTGTTCCTTCATGCAGGAACCTGGCTTCTCAGGCCACCACAGACCCCTCTGCCCTCTTTACCACTTTACATTTTGAGAAAGAATCTCACTATTTAGTCCTGGCTGTGTTGGAACTGAACTATGTAGACCAGACTGGCGTCAGACTCTCTGAGTGCCGCCTGCCTCTGCCTCTCAAGTGCTGGGATTAAAGGTGTGTGCCACTAAACCCGATGCTCTCTTCATCCCTTTGGAGCACTTGCCTGGCTCTTGAAGGTTTGTATGTTTGTTTTGGGTTTTTAAGACAGGGTTTCTCTGTGTAGCTTTGGAGCCTGGCCTGGAACTCACTCTATAGACCAGGCTAGCCTCAAACTCACAGTGATTGGCCTGCCTCTGTCTTCCAAGTACTGGGATTAAGGACGTGTGCCATCACTGCCTGGCTAGGTGCTTTAGTTTGATACCTCTGCCCCTAGAGCACCTTCCTCCACCTTGTGTCATGTGACAAATAGCCTGGTGATGTAGAATTTTCCATCCTATGAGATCTTCAGGTTCCATAACATCATGGCTTAACTTTGGCCAGAAAGTTACATTTAAAAACAAACAATATTTCTAAACTAAGTGTGGTGGTACACAAGTTCCAGGACAGTCAGGGCTACACAGAGAAATCCTGTCTTAAAAAAAATAATAAAAAATAAGAAATAAAACAATGCTTCTAGCTGAGGATGTCTCTCAGTGGTAAGAGTGCTTAGATGGAACTCTTGAGCCAAGAGTGCTTAGCTGGAACTCTTGAGCCATCCTCCCGACCTCATCCTGCAGTGCCAAGAACCTGGAAACAAATGAAGGCAGAAATCTAAAAAGAATGATTCTAGCTGGGCTTGACGGCTGACACACACTTGTGATTCCCAGCGGGGATGCTGAGGCAGGAGAAG
>NW_004949130.1:79202-89311 GCF_000317375.1 Microtus ochrogaster | reverse complement strand
ACACACACACACACACACACACACACACACACACACACACACACACACACACGGGATGGAAGAAAGACAGTCTTCAAGAGAAACACTTGATTTGCCCCTGGGTCATTTCCCACATGAGTTCTCTGAGTAATTTCTTGAGCTCAGGGCACGTTTCCGCTAAGTTTATATTGACTTGACACAAGCCTGGGTAATTTTGGAAGGGGAAACCGCAATTGGGAAAATACCCTCACTAGACCGGCCTGTGGGCTCATTGTGGACTGTGCTATACCTGAGCTGGTGGGCTCTGGGCACCCCTTCATGGCCTCTGCATCAGCTTCTCTTCAGGTTCCTGCCTTAGGTTAATTCCCTCCCGCCCTGACTCTCCTCAGTGATGGAGTGTGATCTGAAGTTGTAAGATGAAATGAACCCTTTCCTCCCAGTTGCGGATTGTCCTGGTGTTGCTCAGAAGGTGCAGTTCCCTCTCAGCCCTCCTTTATGGACACAGATTGTTCTGGGAGTCACAGGAGTGGGAAAGTTCAGTCAGGAAGGGGATCTGACTTAGCTGGCACAGGTCAGAGGTGGGGAGGGTGTAAGTGGGGGACATAGGGAGGGCCTTCCTTCGATGCCAATTACCGGGGCCACAGGGACTGGAGACCGCATAAACCTTTGCTCTGTTGACTACCAGGCAGAAGCTGAGCTTGCTGTGACCTGCTCATGAATGTGCCTACTTGTCATGACAAGTGGCTACATTCTCAGCAAGACACCAAGGCCATTGTTGGAGGATGAGACTGACTAATTGAGCCCTTTGTTGTTTTCCAGGGGGGGCTGTTGGGGGCCTGTTGGGGGCCTGGATGACAAGTGGACAGTATAAGCCCGTTCCTCAGATCTTAATGGAGCTGCCCCCTGCCGAACAGCAGAAACTCGTTAACGAAGCCGCGGCTATCATCAGGAACTTGGACTGGACAGATGCTATACAGCTCACTGCTCTGGTCATGAGCAACCAGGCCATGCAGCAGAAGCTCTTGGCCATGCTAGCCACCTATGTCACCAAGGAGCTACAGGCCGAGATCCGCTATGATGACTAGGTCACCCTCCCTGGGGGATGGGCTTGCATTTGGATGATTCCACGACTCCCAGAAGGCAACCTGGGAATGGGGGGTGCCTGGCAGGTGCGTTGAGAAACCTGCACGCTATCAGTATTGACTATAAGCCGGAGTACATCCTGTTGGACTGTCCCCTGCTGGAGTACATCCTGTTGGACTGTCCCCTGCCAGAGTACATCCTGTTGGACCATCCTTCGCTGGAGAGGCTTCAGCTGTGCATGGTAGGCTGTGTGTGCTATGGGAAGGTCCAGGCTGTTGGCATCCACAGACACTTTAGCAGTCCTCCTGATCCTGTGGGTCTAAAAGGAGTTCTCAGGTTGGCTGGCCAACTGTGCCGGGTGCTCCTCTTCTTGTGAAAGTACCTCTAGGTACCTGTGACAGGATCAGAGGGTCCTGGGGGGTTCAGAGCCAGCTCTTGACAGGATGTGCTTACTTGTTGAGTGTTCCCCTTCTTTGCCCAGGGACTTCCCAGTGGTCTCACGATGGCAGTGGTCCCTACTTTGAGTGAAGCCACAAATGCCAGGCAGTCCCCAGACTCTATGTCCCAGGCTCTCTTGAGTAACTTTGGTTAAACTTCTAAAGTCTTTTACCTTATTATGGAAAATCATGGCACTTATTTATCTTTTACTTTTTTTTGTTTGTTTGTTTTTTGAGACAGGGTTTCTCTGTAGCTTTGGAGCTTGTCCTGGAACTAGCTCTTGTAGCCCAGGCTGGCCTTGAACTCACAGAGATCCCCCTGCTTCTGCCTCCCTAGTGCTGGGATTAAAGGTTTGCGCCACCACCATCCAGATCTTATTTATCTTTTACTTTCATTGTTAATTCTGGACCCTTTTATTCTCTACACTTGTAGTCTAAGTTAATTTCACTCTAATTTTTTTTTTTCTTACTATGTTGCCTGGACTGGCCTTGAATTCCTGGGACTGTAGGCTATGCCACCGCACCCAGCTTTACCTCAGAGACTGTTCTTCTCGCCACTGTATCTGAGTTTGTTCTTCCAGCTCCGTTTTCTCCCCTCACTGGCTGCAATTTACAACTCACTTGTGTGGAAAGGCAAACTTAACAATGAATTGAGTTCAAAGATCCTAACTGAGCTGGGTGCTGTGGTGCACACCCACAGTCCCAAGTAAGGGAAAGGTCAAAGCAGGAGCATCCTTGAGCCCAGGATTCAAGACCAACCTGGACAACATGGAGGAGCTGGGAGATAGAAGGTGGGGACATAGCTCCTTACTTAGCTTTTATTTACAGTCACAGAATCAAGACGCAGTGAGTGTTCTGATGTGCTCGACAGGAGACGAAGGGCAAACACAAACAACACCAGCACTGAGGTTAACCCCTGGGCAGCACCTTATCGCCCTGGTTAAAACCAGGGATTTGGCCATCCTCTCCTTGATTTCCCCAAGTGACAACAGCTCTAACCTGACAAGCAGCTTGCTTGGTGTTCATTTTTCTTGTGATGCTGCGGATGGAGCACAGGGCCTGCATACGCTAGGTAAATACCACCCCTGAGCCCTGCTCCCTGCTCTCCCTTGCTAGATCCAAGGCCAGTGCTGTATGGGTAAGCCTGCTCCCAGCCCTTGAGTGGCTCAGTTTCGGTTTGGCCAGTTGGTTCCAGTGCTGGAGCTCAACGGATGACATCATATACATTTGATTAAACATTTGAAACTCCCCCCCCCCCGTCGAAGATGGGCACTCAGGGAGTGCAGGAGTTATGTGTCTTGGTCACACCCTACCCATCTCTAGCTTGCTCCTGCTTGGCACTGTGGCTTTTATGTGGGGGACACTCAATAAATATTCATCTTTAATGCTGTGTGCTTTAGGTCTTTCTGGATTTTTGTTTGTTTATGTTTTGTCTGCATTTATATAAGCATAGTATGTATGTGTGTGATTCCCACAGAGGCCAGAAGGGGGCACTGGACCTCCTAGAACTGGAGTTACTGACAGTGTAAACTGTCATGTGGGAGTTGGGAACCGAACCCAGGCCCTCTGCAAGATCATTAATGGCTAAACTGGCTCCCTACCTCTAGGTGTTGTTTTTTTCAAAACAGGGTTTCTCTGTGTGGTTCTGCTTGGTTTCAAACCCCATGATCCTCCTGCCCCAGCCTTTTGAGCCATGAAATTACAGGCAGGCATCACCAAGCTAAGATCTATAATATTTTGTTGCTGTTGAAGTCTTTAAATTCTCATTGTTTCTGTTTTATTATTTTGGGACAGGATCCCATGTAGCCCAGGCTGGTCCCCAGTTCTCTGTAAAGCCAAAGATGGCCTTGAACTCTTTACCCTCCTGCCTCCACCACCCACCAAGTGTTGGGATCATAGAGGTATGCGTCGCTATGCCAGGCTACAGCAAACAGTTTTGGGAGTCGTTGTTTTGAAATAACTTCCTATGGAACTTCTCCAGGAAAAAGACAAGTGACAGAGGAAACCTAGGATCTGATTTCAAGCTTCTTGAAACAAGTGGGGTTACCAACCATGGAAGCCAGACTTTGACCTGGTGATTCTAGAACCCAGAGCCCTCACTCAAACACCAAATGGGAGCTCCCCAGTTTTCGCAAACAAGTTTGGGGAATGTTTTCCACATGAACTATTTTTAGTAAGATGTATGCTGTCTCTGAAGTGATGGTGGTGAGGCCCACCCATGGACAACCAGGATTTCTATCCCCAGGTCTTCCCTGATGCTATCTTCTCTTGCTTTCAAGACTACACCCCGAATGTCATCAAATTACTAATAAATTACTTTCCTCTGAAAAAGTCATTTTCTATGTATTTTGTGTAAGCCACTTCTGAGATTTGAAGCCTTAACCTAAAAGGGAAGGTTGTTTGATTTGTGGTTTTACAGGATGGGTAAAAAGCTGCCCAGCCCAGCTCCCGACGACTGTCTCAAGCCCAGCTTCAACTGTGTTGTTGCATGGCATGCTTAGCCTCCTCCAGCCGTCTCTGCCCAAGTCCCGTGCAAGGGTAGTTAGTGCTGGGACCGAGATTCTGTTTATGGCTGCAGCCTGAGATTTCAGCCGCCAGAGGCAGGTGCTGGATTGAGGGCCAACTGCCTCTGAGTGGCAGAGAGCTCCCTGTGTTCAGGAAGCCTTCTGTGGATTTCGCCCCGTGGGGGTAGGGATGGAGGGGGCGGAGCCTTCGTATCAGAGTACCTCAGCTGGCTTTTGTCAGATGCTCTGTGACACCTGGAGCTCCTGAAGTCAGAGAAAGGGGATGGGGCAGGGCTGGGAGCAGGTGCTGTCTTTGGAGACTATGGTTCTTCTGGTTGAGCTGACACTTCCTGTTCCTCCTGCTAATCAGTGAGTTTTAGCCCTCTGGAACTAGAAGTCGAAAGTAGAGACCACACCCCCAGTTGCTATGGCTTCACTGGGCTCTGAAGTTGCCCTCTTAGTGGAGCAGTGAAGACATCGGGTGGCAGATACTTGGCAATGAGACCACAGTTAAGATTTTTGTTTTTTTTTTTTTGGTTTTTCGAGACAGGGTTTCTCTGCGGCTTTGAGCCTGTCCTGGAACTAGCTCTGTAGACCAGGCTGGTCTCGAACTCACAGAGATCCGCCTGCCTCTGCCTCCCGAGTGCTGGGATTAAAGGCGTGCGCCACCATCGCCCGGCCACAGTTAAGATTTTTGTTCAGTGTCTCAGGTTAGGGGATACTTTCCTTTTTACTTTGTTTTGTTATTTTGAGTCAGGGTCTCACTGTCTTTCTATATAGTCCAGGCTGTGGGACTCAACAATCCTCCTGCCTCAGCCTCCCAAGTGCGTGTGCCCCATTTTGAATGGTATGTCCAGTTCTGCAACCGCTTACACCCATGCATTTAGAAACGTCAGTGATGTAATAGAATTCCATCAGTTAGGCAGTTGGACCCAAGCTTCCACGCTCCTGCATGAGGTCCCACTGTGTGCCAGGCTTGGGGAACGAGGAGGCCTGGGGATTTGTGTCTGATGGAGAAGCCCTCAAGTGAGGGCACCTTGACAGCCAGTCCTGCTGTGACTCAGTGACATTGGGCCCAGCAGGGCACCCACCTTCCACCGTCCTTTTTTCCAGGAGTGGGAAGTGTTTTCTTGGATTTCCCTGGTGGTGGCTTCTCCGTCCCTAGTGATGGTGGCTTCTCCATTCCTGTTCTGTAGCCCTGCATCTTTTTTGTTAAACTTTATTTTGAATAACTAATAGCTGACCGGCACAAAACTACTAGCAAGCCAGAGGACGCTAACTGTGACAGAAAGCTGCTTGGACTGACTCGGAAAGGCAGCCACTGTTAGCAGTTTTGGCTGTGCTCAGCTCTGCTGGGTTTGCCTTGATTTGGTTTACTTCGGGGTTATTTTTGAGACAGGGCCTCATCGTGTAGTTAGGGGCTGTCCTCAAACTCATGATCCTCCTTCCTCAGCCACCTAAATACTAAGATCACAGGCATGTACCGCCATGCCCATCTCTAACTCTGTATTTTGAAACAGTTCTTAGAGACCACTCATTTCCTTTTATTTGTCAATGATTTTTGCTGAAAACTTAGAAAAATCTAGAAAAGTGTATTACTTCTGCCTCAGTGGCATGCACCACTAACTTCATATTCCTTTTAAAAATGTATATATTCACTTGTACGTGTATGGTTTTTTTGCCTACGTGTATGATTGCATGCTACAGGCATGCCCGATGTCGACATATGCCAGAAGAGGGCATCAGATTTCCTGGTACTTGAATTATGGACAGCTGTGAACCACCAGATGGGTGCCGGAAACTGAAACTGGGTCCTTTGGAAGAGCACCGAGGGCTCTCACTACTGAGCCATTTCTCCCCAATTTCATATTTTTAAGGTAATTTCAAACTCCTTGGAAACACTGGCAGTGGTTATACAGGACCCTTTATATCATAGCATGGTATAGTTCTTATCTTAGTAGGCAAGTTTTTATCTTCTTACATCAGAGCACTGCAGTGAATGTGCTTATGTTACTATCTCTGTAATTTGCATTTTTGATAGTCTTTGGGTTATGACAGATTTTTCCAGAGCGAAATGACTGGATTTCAAAGTATGTGTTGTTCAATCAAAATTTCTCATTAATTTATCCTCCCAGGGTTTGGCGAGCAGGTCTTGTTGCATCCTCTCCGGCAAACCGACTATCTGTTTAATCTGGGTCCAGGCCTCCCTGGGGAGAAGGGGCTCCCTGCAGGGCTGTGTCACCACTGGTAGCTGGTGGCAGCAGGTGGCAGGGCACACGTGGGGGTGTGACACCCACCTGCTCCCGCTGGGGAGGAGGCAAAGGGGAGCAAGCCGAGGCAGGGACCCGGTAATTATAAAAAGTGGCCATCTGCTTGGAGGCTGGTTATTAACCTGCGTTGGGTGCTGACGTGACAGCGCCAGAGAGATTTTATTCACAGGCAGATGGTGTATTTTCAGCTAGACTTGACTTTGATTCTGTGTTTGGAGATGCAGCCAGAGTCTGGAAGGAAGAGCGCGGGGAGAGATGCAGGGCAAAGGCACTATGGCTAAGGGTGCAGGACTATGGTCCTATCGTTAAAGATGCAGGGCAGAGGTCCTATGGCCAAGGATGCAGGACCAAGACCCCATGGCTAGGAGAGGAAGCAGGCAGGGAGGCTTAGAGCTGGCTGCTACTACTCAGATGAGATGATGAGGCGCCATCTAGCGGTGAGCCGCACAACTTCTGCAGCTCAGGTCGCGGGGCGCCCTCTCGTGGTCACCGTTGAAAACCCAGGATGCCACCACAGTAGAGTCTGGTTTATGAGCTGGGGTGCAGAGGACTTGAGGATTTTCTGAGGTTTTAATAAGCCTAGAGCAGAACACTGTCTGGGTCTCCTGCAAGCGATTTTTTTTTCTGCATGCAAAACTGGATGTTTCTCTATTCTAAACAATCAACATATGGCGATTAAAAAAAAAATGTCAGGATTCATCTTATCCTGGGTCTGTCTGGTGTCTCCAGTTTGCTGGGAGGAGATAAGTGGCTTCAATAGCTAGAAGAGACTTCTGACGCCGGCATGATAAATGGAGGCTCAGAAGGCTGGGTTCTGGCTTGGCTAGGTGAATCACGGGCTGGAGGTTAGCTCTGGCTACTCCCCCCCCCCTTATTATTTTGGATTTAAATTTTTTTTTACTATTTTCTAAGACTTCACTTTCTATGTGCACGAGTGTTGTCCTCACACGTGTGTCTGTGCCTTGTTCATTCTGGAACTGGAGTTTTGGGTGTTATGTTGTGTGTCCTGGTAATTGAACTGAGGTCCTCTGCAAAAACAAGTGCTTTTAACTGCTGAGCCATCTCTCCAGCCCCCTTAATTTTTACTTAAAAGAGATGAAAGATTTAGTTTTGTTGGGTGTGGTGGCACATGCCTTGAATCGCACTCAGCACTCTGGAAGCAGAGGCAGGCAGATCTCTGAATGAGGCCAGCTTAGTTTACATAGTGAGTTCCGGGCAAACCAGGGATATATGATACGACATTGTTTGAGCTGCCATTGGTGTGCTGGGAATTGAACCTGGGTCTTCTGGAAGAGCAGCCAGTGCGCTTTAACCTCAGCACCATTTCTCCAGCCCTGTGGTTGACTGAGACAGGGTCTCATATAACCCTGTGCTGTGGGACAAGGGTCTTATACCCTGTAAAGTTTTGTAAGTTGTACTGGTTTAATAAAATGCTGGTTGGCCAGTAGCCAGGCAGGAAGTATAGGTGGAGTGATCAGAATAGGAGAATTCTGGGGAGAGGAAAGTCTCAGTCTGCAGTTGACACAGAGGAAGCAAGATGAGAACGCTTGGCGGATAAAAGGTACCAAGCCACGTGACTAACATAGACAAGAATTATGGGCTAATTTAAAGTGTAAGAATTAGTATGGCAGCTTTGTGCGCTGCCTCTTTACTGTTGCTGGAATTGTTCTGCTTTTAACTCAATTTAGATCTGTGGAATCCTTCCTGCCTTCCAGAAAACGAAAAATAATGCTTTTTTTTTGACATTGTTTCTAGAATTTAAAGTAGAAAATGATAATACAATCCAAAATTTTTTTATTTCAGAAAATGACAATAGATTGCTTTAACATAGACTCAAGATCAGAATATGTTGCCCTCTACGTTTAGATTGACTGTTGACTCCAGGGGTTTTGATCAAAACCAGCAAAGCTTTTTCCACTAGACATGCTCAGAACTTTGCTGTGTGCATTTGTGCACGAGCATGTGTGCTCCTATGAGGGTGTGTGCATGCAAGTGTCCATCAGTATCAGTTCCTGCCTGGGACAGAATTAAATTCATGGTTCTGTGAGGAGAAGGGTGTATAAAACATCACAAAACAGCCCTCATTTTGCTTTAAATAAGACTAATGTTAATTGTTCTCAGAACTGGACTTTTTTTTTCCTCAAAATTAAAACTTTTTTATTTTTCTTTTGGATTTAATGAAGTATTGCTAGCGAAAGCCAGTTTGGCATGGTGAGAAATGTCAGACTTTTGAAAGGTGTGCAGCCTGATTTAAAACCAAACCCTGAACCCTTTTAAAGAACAATAAAACATATTTTACATGAAAAAAAAAAGAATTAGTTAATAAGAAGCCTGAGCTAGCTGGGCGGTGGTGGTGCACACCCTTAATCCCAGCACTTGGGACACAGAGGCAGGAGCATCTCTGTGAGTTCAAGGCCAGCCTGGTCTACCAAAGCTAGTTCCAGGACAGGCACCAAAGCTACACAGAGAAACCCTGTCTCGAAAACTAAACAAAAAACAAAAACAAGCCGGGCGATGGTGGCGCACGCCTTTAATCCCAGCACTCCAGCACTCGGGAGGCAGAGGCAGGCGGATCTCTGTGAGTTCGAGACCAGCCTGGTCTACAGAGCTAGTTCCAGGACAGGCTCCAAAGCCACAGAGAAACCCTGTCTCGAAAAACCAAACAAACAAACAAACAAACAAAAACAAAAGTCTGAGCTAATAGGTCAACCAGTTTATAATTAATGTAGGCCTCTGTGTGTTTCTTTGGGACAGAATGGCTGTGGGACCAGGTGGGACAGAAACCTCTGTCAACAACCGTGGTTGGCTTGGAACTTACTATACAATTCAAGATGGCCTTGAACTCACAGAAATCCTCCTGCTTCTGCCTCCTATATTCTGGGATTAACAGTGTGGACCACCATACTCAGCATAACTGCATTTTTTTTTTTTTTAAAAAAGTAAGAATAGTGAGCCACTGAGATAGCTCAGTGCCTAAAGGTGCTTGCTGCTAAGCCTAGTGATCTGAGTTTTATACCTACAACTCACATGGTTGAAGAACTGGCTCCTGCAAATTGTCCTCTAACCTCTCCACACACTGTGATACATGAGTGCATGCGCACACACACCACACACACACACAGAGAACACACAAATTTTAAAAACATAAAAATCAGGGACTCTGACCTCAGCAGGGGAGACAGATGCTCACAACATGGTGTGGGTATCAGAGTCCACATGGTAGCAGTGGGAGAAACAGCTCTCAGGATGGGATTTCACAATAAAAACCTACCACAAGCTCTGCGATTTCCAGGCAGGCGGTGGGAAAGAGTGTGGAGAGCAGTATATATTGTTTTGATATGAATTTACTGCTCAGGTGAGAGATCCTGACCCTGGGGAGTCTGTTAGACAGGAACTCACAGACCTTGTCTCTGCCTGTGAAAGGGGGGTGGGGAGACTGCTGCAGACACTATGGCCTGAGCAGAGACTGGGTTCTAGCACCACATTCTTTTTTTCTTTTTAAATATTTATTTATTATGTACACAGTGTTCTGCCTGCATGTACACCTGCAGGTCCGGTTGAGGGCACCAGATCTCATGGTTTTGAGCCACCATGTGGTTGCTGGGAATTGAACTCAGGACCTCTGGAAGAGCAGCCAGTGCTCCTAACCACTGAGCCACCTCTCCAGTCTAAATACGTGGGCATCAAAATTGAAAACTTGCTGGGCGGTGGTGGTGCACACCTTTAATCCCAGCACTTGGGAGGCAGAGGCAGATCTCTGAGTTAAAGGCCAGCCTGGTCTACAGAGTTAGTTCCAGGGCAGTTAGGGCTACACAGAGAAACCCTGTCTCAAAAAA
>NW_004949130.1:76346-78642 GCF_000317375.1 Microtus ochrogaster | reverse complement strand
GTATCCAGGCTGAGCAAGGTATCCATCCATAGGAACTGGGCTCTAAAAAGCCAGTTCATGCACTAAGGATAAATCCTGATCCCACTGCCAGCGGCATCATAGACTGTCCAAGCCACAAAACTGTCACCCACATTCAGAGGGTCTAGTTCTGTCTTATGCAGGTTCCCCAGATGCCTCTGAGGAGTGGGTGGGGGGATGGGGTGGAAAGAAGGTTGGGGGAGCAGTAGGACAGGAGGGAAGGGGAAACTGGGATTGGTATGTAAAATAAAAAAAAAAAGATTGTTTTTTTTTTTTTTAAAAGAGTGTTTGTTGCTTTCACAGAGGACATTCTGGGGGCTCACAATCTACTGTAACTCCAATTTCAAGAGATCAAACGCCCTCTTCTGGCCTCTGTAGGCACTGCACTCACATGTACACACACACACACACACACAGACATGTACACACTTACAGACACATGTGCAAACATGTAATTGCAAAAATCTTCAAAACCATGAGAAGATTTGATTTCTTCCCTACAAGAATAGGTAAAATAAAACTCAAAAGAAGCGTCAACGAGATTGGAAAGAATTAGAACCTTCCTTCTGTTCTGGAGGAAATGCCAAATGGTCCAGCCCTTTGGAAAAGCAGTTTGACAGTTCCAAAACCTTAAACCCAGACTTGCCAAGTAACTCTACTTTTAGGCCTGTCCCCAAGATCATTGAAAACACATGTCCACATGGAAGCTTGCACACAAATATCCATTAGCCTACTCACTCATGCAGCCAAAAAAGACAGAAACAAAATAAAACAAAAACCCCTACAAGCTCAAAAGATGGATAGAAACAAAATATTTTTTAAGTGTGTGCATGTGTGTGTGGTGGGGGTGGCACGTGCACATGAGCCATCGTAGGGACCAGGAGTCCCCAGAACTGGATTTACAGGCAGTTGTGAGCGGCTGTGTTGCTGCTGGGAATTGAAGGTTCCGACCTCCACGGGGACCATGTGATGAACAGACAAACAGAAAAGTGACTAATACAAGGGGCCTGGAGAGCACTTTTTGGGCAAACTTCCACGGAGGGGAGGGTTGCTCGTGAGGCAGAGGACAGGGGAATTCCAGTAAATGACTGTGGTGAGCAAGCTCTGCCCCTCCTCCTTGCAACCACAAGATAACCTGATGCTTTTACCTGCCTCCCGTAGCACAAAGGCTAGGCCAGGTCAAGTCACACGATAGGGAAGTCCCCATCCTCCCTGAAAATCTCTAAGGGTAAGAACCCCTTTCATTTGGGGGATCTGACAAGGCCTTCAGCCTCCTGTCTTGCTATATATGAAGGCTGGCTTTCTTCGGGTGCATTTCCTCTTAGGCCCCATCATGAGGTCTCCGATGTGAAGCTGCATCTCTCCTGATGTTTTCCTTTTTCAGGACCCAGCCACGGTCCCTCTGGGGTAGGGGCTGTCTCCTACAGTGCACTCTGAAGGGTGGTCCAGGACAACTCCTTTTCTGGGAACCTGCCTGTTTACCTCTGACAGCTCCACCACCTGAGACAGACCATAGCTGCTGTATCTCCCTCCCTGTCTGGTAGCTTTCCCATAGGAGTTAGCATCCATCTACGTGGTACTGTGGTACTCTGCCTGCCTGCTCCCAGTTAGCTTCCGGGTTGCCAAGATAAACACCATGACCAGAGGCAACCTGAGAAAGATTATTGCCATATAGAACTTACAGTCCATCAGGAGGAGAAGCTAGGTAGGAACTCACATAGCTAATGCAGGGGGTGTGCATGGATGATGCCTTCCGACATGTGTCCCCCCCATGGCTTCCGACATGTGTGTGCCCCCCCCCCATGGTGTGTGCATGGATGATGCCTTCCGACATGTGTCCGCCCCCCATGGCTCACTCAGCTTGCTTTCTCATCCAATCCAGAAACATCTGTCTAGGGATGATACTACTCACTGAGAGCTGGGCCCTCCCACATCAATTATAAATTAAGAGAATGTCCCCGCAGACGTGGCAATCTGATGGAGGCCGTTCCCCAGTCAAGCCTGTATCAAGTCGACAGACACTAGCAAGCACACTGCCCCTCCCCCAGATGAAAGGATTTGTATCCAGGGGAAGAATATTAAGATAATCTCTTGAAGGTAACAAGCTATACAGCACAGCAGCAAGGCTGAATTCATATGTTCGGGCATGTGCTTTACAGATGTCACGGCCCCTCTTTGCAGGAAATCTTCCTAACACTGGAGAAGATGCAGGAGATACGGGACTGTAGGGAAGGCGAAAGCAGAACACTTCTGCCCCTGACACAGGGCTCGCTGGAAT
>NW_004949130.1:74553-75795 GCF_000317375.1 Microtus ochrogaster | reverse complement strand
GTGTGTGTGTTTATTCACTGGAGCTCTGGGGGTGACCTAAAGTCCTTTATCCAGCTGAGGGAGCGTCCTGGGAAGCCTCCCACAGTATCTCCTGCTTACCAGGGGCCTTGACTTTATACTGATCCCCAGGGTACACACTTGTTTGGGGGTGAAATTCCTTGGATTCCTCCAGTAACAGGCTTCTAACTTGTTTCCTGTCTATCTGCCTGGTCCAGCGAGCTCCAGGAGAGAGATCTGCCTGTTTCCTTCACAGCTGTAGCCCCAGTTCTCGGAGGCACCCAGCAAGTTTTTTTTTGTTGAACGAACAAACAAAAGATGAAAAAGACAGGAGGTGACCTGCTTCCCTTTCCTGTGGCTTCAGTGCTTCTGAACATTCATTGTCCCTTTGGAGGCAGGCCTCTGGCTTCAGCACGATCTTGGACTCAGATACCCATGGGGTAGTCAGTTCCTCCTAGTGAAGGAAGGAAGGCAGACTGTCACAGCCCAAGGTCCGAGGCCAGAGTTCCAAATACAACCAGGATGGTCACTGGGCAAAGGACTCCAATCCTGTGGTGTGGCGTTGAATGATAAACTCCCACCATAGGTTCGGCATCTGAACAGGTCCTCAGGCGGTGGTGCTGTCTGGGGAGGTTTAGGAGGTGTGCAACCTTGCTGGAGGCAGTATGTCACTGGGGGGCCAGTTTTGAGAGTAAGTAGCTTCACCCTGCTTCCGGTTTGCTCCCTCTGCTGCATGCTTGTGGTTAAGATGTGACCTCTCAGCTTCCTGTCCCTTGCTCCATGCCTGCTGCTTGCTACCTTGCCTCCCTTGCATGATAGACACTCAATTTCCAGGTTCGTGGTATGCATGCTTTTAATTCTAGCATTCAGGAAGGGGAGGCAGGTGGATTTCTGTGAGTTTGTGTCCAGCCTGGTCTACTGAGTAAGATCCAGACCAGCCAAGGCTATAGAATGAGACCCTGCTTCAAGAAACAAAAACAAAACAAACAAAAAGTTGTGTTTAGGGCTAGAAAGATAGTTTTGTAGCTAAGAGTGTATATTATAGCGAGGTGTGGTGTTTCATGCATTTAATCTCAACACTGGGGAGATAGAGGCAAGAGGATGTTTGTAAGTTCAAGGCTAGCCTAGTTTACATAGTGAGTTCCAGGTCAGCCAGACCCTTCTGAGAGAGAGAGAGAGAGAGAGAGAGAGAGAGAGAGACAGAGAGACAGAGGGAGAGAGAGAAAGAGAGAGACAGTCAGACAG
>NW_004949130.1:62293-73278 GCF_000317375.1 Microtus ochrogaster | reverse complement strand
GTT
The DNA here is from genome assembly GCF_000317375.1 of Microtus ochrogaster. Taxonomy (NCBI): domain Eukaryota; kingdom Metazoa; phylum Chordata; class Mammalia; order Rodentia; family Cricetidae; genus Microtus; species Microtus ochrogaster. The sequence continues at coordinate 73,275 of NW_004949130.1, read as the reverse complement.
CTTCCTGCATCAATATTTTTCTATGTTGAAGAGGGCTAGAAGGCCTTTATAGCCCTAGTCAGTTTGTATCTGAATTGTGTTTCTTCCTGGGCTGTGACTCATGGAAATTGGCTCGGGAGGCAAACAGCCTGGCTTGTTTGTGAATGGAATAAAGGCTCTCTGTGTCCATTGTGGTTTGGACACCCTGTTACCGTCTTTCTGCCTTGAGCTGTTCATTGTTGATGATTTCTTTCTCAACGGAACTCTGCACAGGGCTGGAGAGATGGCTCAGTGGTTAAGAGCACTAGATGATCTTCCAGAGGTCTCAGGTTTAAATCCCAGAAACTACATGGTAGCTCACAGTCAGCTGTCAATCCAGTTTCCAGGGATTCAATGCCCGTTTCTGACTTCCATGGGAACCAGGCAAGCAAATGGTACAAACACCCATACGCAGGAGAGAGAGAGAGAGAGAGAAAGAGGGAGAGAGAGACAGAGAGACAGAGAGAGAGAGAGAGAAAGAGAGAGAGAGAGAGAGAGACAGAGAGACAGACAGAGACAGAGAGGTGAATCTAGACCCTGAGACCCTAACTCACTTGTTTTCCATGACTCTCCCAAGAATCACGGTGACACCTGCTGACGTGACCTCAGGATCATGGCTCCCTGACACAGGTAGGAGAGGTGAGGTTGGCCCTTACAGACTGAGGACTGTTCTGGTTGTCAAGACTTAAGTTAGAAGGCTATTTCTAGAGCCAGGACAAACTGAAAGGCTCAGGGAGGAAGGCGTGATCTTCTGAAGAGGACTGACGTTCACGGGAGCCTCCACCCTGTTGCACACTCTCACTGCCAGCAGCTGGGCAGGGGCTGTGGGCAGGGAATGTTTCTAGTTAAGAGTGTAGAAATGAGTAAGAGGGGGCCTCACACCTGTTCCTCCTGTGTACCCTGTACCCTGTGCCCTTCAGCCCCCTGGGACGACAAGGCCGTATAGGACAGGGCACTTGCGTAGTTGCCTTCCCTAAGACCGCTTCTTCTATGAGGTTCTATTTCTCATTCTTTCACTGGACTGACTCCAGAAGACATCCAGGAACTCCCACAGGCCAGCAAGAGGATGATTGGCTCAGGGCTGAAAAAGGTCAAAGGCTTTGCTCCTTGGGGATAGGAGTGGGAACCCCCAGAAGGCTTTGATGCTATTTGGAACCCAGGAACAGCCATTGGGTGTATTCAGGATTTTGATGAATTACAAACTTCATGAAGTTTCCATGGTATTACTGTGGACAGCTGGGAGCTACGGTAAGCATGACCATACAGAGGGAATGTCACCCTTGGCAGACTCCTGCACGGTGGATGACTGGTTCAGGTGCCAGGTTCACTCCCTGCCAGCTTGAAGCCACTTTGTGCATGAAGGGGACTCTGGAAGACCTGCTCACTGGAATCAGACATCTCCACGGAGCTCCAGTGACTGAAGTTTCCACTTGTTTTTGCCCAGAACTGTCTGACTCTGTGGTCTGCCCCTGCCATCCCTCACATCCATCCTCATACTGCCTTTATGTTGGCCTAGGAGGCTGGACTGGGAGACAGCAGGAGAAAAGAGGGGCTTGGGAAGACAGCCCTGGTCTCAGTCTATCCTGTCCTGAGCGTCAGGTGGGGGTTGAGTCCCTAGGCCTTGGTTTCCTAACCCTGAAGATGAAGAAGGGTGAGAGGAAGCCTGGAGGTCACAGGTGGTTTCATTCTTTTCCTGGGCAAGAGCTGCCTGGAGAGGGTGTGTGTGTGTGTGTGTGTGTGTGTGTGTGTGTGTGTGTGTGTGTGTGTGTGTTGGGGTGGGGGGCTCTGACAGAGGTCCTGCCTAGAATCTACTCATTGAGTGACTGAGGGTGCCATTCAGTAGGAGAACCTGAGAGTTCAGCAGCGAAGGTTTGGCAGCATGACTCTGCAGTACAGCTTGCATTGGATCCACTATCAAGGAACTGGTGACATGACTTGGTGACGGACCTTGCCTAGAATCTAACAGCAAGGAGCTGGGGGCATGGCTTAGCCGTAGACCACTTGCCTAGAGTCCACCAACGATGGGCAGGGTCCATGTGTCTGTCAGTGGCAGAACACCTGCCTAGAATCCTCCGGCGAGGGCCCAGAGGTTAGTGAGAGAACACTTGACTAGCATGCCTGAGGCCCTAAGTTCAGCCTCCACAACTCAAGATCTCCTTGCACCCATCCATCCAGTCTTTACGTCCACGAGGAAGCAAGGGAGTCATATACTGTGAGAGCAGGAAGGAAACAGACTGGTGAGTCCGGAGGGCAGAGCTGGAGGAGAGAGAGAATGTGAGAAGTGTCTGTGTACAGAATTCCTCTCCTCTAGGATCTGACTCCACCTACACAGCCTGAGCCACGTTCACCCCTGCGTTCTTGCTGGAAGGACTCCCACTTGGCTCAAAGGGAGCTCCTTGGGCACTCCAATGTACAGACCCCACTCCTATGCATATTTCCCTGCGTACTGGGGTAGCCACAGGGTCCTGGGCCCCCAGGCCATCTGCAGATAGGGTGTCACTGGAAGGGTGAGGGAAGAGGCAGAAACAAGGGCGGAGCTGGGAGATGCAGGAATGTCTGACTAGATTGCCCACTGCAGGTGTTGACCGAGGTAGGACCAGTAGGTGGGGATGAGGTCACACTTTGAGAGCTGTCTTGGTTACTCTTCAGTTGCTGTGAGGAGACACCATGACGAAGGCAACTTATAAGAGAAAAACATTTCATTGGAGGCTTCCTTATAGTTTCAGAGTTCGGTGGCAGGAGGCTTGGGGTGAGAAAGGGGGTGGGCTGGGTCTGGTGGCATGGGCTTTTGAAACCTCAAAGCCCACCCCCAGTGACACCTCCTCCAACAAGGCCACACCTCCTAATCTTTCCCAGACAAGTTCTACTCTGGTGACTAAAGCATTCAGAATATATGAGTCCTGTGCTGTGAAGCAGTGGTGTACACCTTCAATCCCAGTACTCCAGAGGCAGAGGCAGACGGATCTGAGTCTGAGGCCAGCCTGGTCTACAGAGCGAGTTCCAGCACAGCCAAGGCTACACAGAGAAACCCTGTCTTTAAAAATAAAACAAGTCAAATCAAATCAAATATATAGGCCTATGGGGACCAATCTCATTCAAAGCACCACATTTTCCCACAATGCCCCAGAAGCTAGCGGAGGTACCGATGCCTTCAAAGGAATCATCTGTGATTGCTCAGCACTTCACAGGGTACCAAATGGGATACTTTGTGGAAAGGTGGGGAAGCCAGCGCAGGGGAACATAGACAGACACGCCCATTATCCAGGCTGCAGAGCGGAGGTGGTGTCTATGCTGGAAGGCTGAACATTCTGGCCTGAGGAGGGGAGTGGTGGGCAGCCAGAAAGCAGCTCTGGGAAGCTGAGGCAGACTTGCAAGACTGGCTCTGCGCCAGCCCCCTTCTTTTGCCCTCTGAACACAGTTCTGAGCGACACTGCTTGGATGGAGGCAGAGCATATACAAGGAGGATGTGGGCTTTCACAAGTGGGAGCCTCAGCAGACAGTGGCAAGGACTGAGACTTAAGCTTGGGGGTAGCCAGAACTCGGTGATCTTACCTTATGAAATGGTCCCCACACCCAGCGACAGTCCTGCCTCTCCCCACAGCCCCTGTCTGGGTAGGTCACATCCTGGAGGCCTCAGGAACAAGCAGGTCAAGAGGAAGTGGCTGGCCTTGTTTTGTACCTGTCCCAAGACTTCAGGTTCTGACATGAGAACTGGGTCAGCCTTTGAATCACGCTTCTAGGGTCCCAGTCCCAGTGGGTGATCCAAATTCCTCCAGCAGGACTGAGAGGCAAGGGAGAGGACAGAGTGGCAGTCAGGTGTCCACTTAGATTGCAGAGCCTCAGCCAATCAGCGGGACAGATGCAATCTTTCCAGAAACTTCTATGGTATGGCGGGCACTTCTGCCCCAGCCTGAGGGTACCTCACAGTGGGTGTCAGGAAGAACTTGCCCTGCATCTGGGACCCTGTGCGTCAATTAGCTATTGGAACCTTGGGGTCAAGCTCATCCATGGTGTGTGGCACCTTTCTGGTATCACTTTCTTCGAATGAGACCCTGAGGTGGGGAGCTGGCTCAAGTGTTGGATCTTCCATTCAGTTGAGGGCCTGCTCACACTGTTATAGGATGGCTGGTCTAGTCCACTTGCCCTGTCAACGTTGCGGGTGGGTCCTTTTACCCAAAGCCTTACAGCAGGGTTTTTTACTTCTTAAATAGTAAACATCCTAACTGGGGTGAAATGACAGGTCAATGAAGTTTTGATTTATATACCCCTGATGGCTAACCATATTAAGTATTAATATATAAATTATATATATAATCAATATGATTATAAATGCTTAGTATTAATGTATATAGGAAAAATAGATAAATAAAAATGTATAATATATATTTCACTACTTCTTTTGAAAAGTGCCTATTTGCCCAATTTTACAACTAGCTTGAATTTTCTTTTGTTGTTTGTTTATTTGAGGCAGAATCTCACTATGCAGCCCAGGATGGCCTTAAACTCACAATCTGGCAGTGCTACCCCATGACTCAGGGGGCAAAGGCAGGCGGGTCTCTGTGAGTTCAATGCCAGCCTGGTCTACATAGTAAATCTCAAGCCAGCTAAGGCTAAAGATCCTGTCTCAACATCTTTCTGTTTGTTTTTTCTTTCTGCTGCCAGACTGTCCAAACTTTTGAGTCTCTTCAGTTGACTGTAGCCCCCTGTCTATTTTTGCTTTTGGTGTCATATGGAAAATCATTATCTGTTTAAGACTCATGAAAGTCTGCTGGTGCCTACATAAGCAGAGAGAGAGAACTGACTTCTGCAAGCTGTTCTCTGACCTCCATATGGCACACGCCACCCACATTACAAACAAATGTAATACTTTTTATCTTTTAAAATTCTCTTCGAGACAGGGTGTCTTATTTAGGGTTTCTATTGCTGCAACGAGACACCACGACCAAAAAGCAAGTTGGGGAGGAAAGCGTTAATTTGGTTTATACTTCCACTTTGCTGTTGATCACGGAAGGAAGTCAGGACAGGAACTCAAACAAGGCAGGAACCTGATGCAGAGGCCATGGAAGGGAGCTGCTTACTGGCTTGCTTCCCATGGTTTGCTCAGCCTGCTTTCTTACAGAACCCAGGCCCAGCAGCCCAGGGATGGCACCACTCACCATGGGCTGGGCCTCCTGCACTGATTGAGAAAATGCCTTAGAGCCGGATCTCGTTGAGGCATTTCCTCGGCTGAGGCTCCTTCCTCTCTGATGAGTCTAACTCATGTCAAGGTGACACACAAAAACACCCAGTACACAGGGTTTCTCCGAGTAGCCCTGGCTGACTGTCTTAGAACTTGTTCTATAGACCAGGCTGGCCTTGAACTCAGAAATCCATCTACCTCTGCTTCCCAAGTGCTTGGATTAAAGGTGTGTGCCACTATGCCCAACCATGTTTTTTAATTTAAAGAAATTAAAAAAAAAGAAAATTTAACAGAATAGCTAAGTATCAGTATCCCAGTCCTCAGGGATACCAAGAGAAAGCCTGCTGAGGCACCTGATTCTGAGGTGCCAACAAATGCCTCCTTTCCCAGGAAGCCTTTAAGGCCATTCTCTTTGAGCCTCAAGACTTTGTGTGACCTCCCTTTGTCTCTGCATGGAACACAGCTAGACCTTAGTAAGTGGCACCAGCATTCACCCTCATCACAGGGACAACATTCCTGGGGGCCCGGGATCCCCTGCCTTCCTCCCCACCTGGGCAGACTGCATTTGGATGTCTTTAGTTCTCTGTAAGTGGCAAAGTTCTCCTTTGAGAAAATGTGCCACTGAGAAGTCCCATGGCCAATGCACAGGCTAGGATCCCTAACCATGTCCTTTGCACGGCCTCTCCTGGTATCTGAATCCTGTGCAAAGATTGAACCCCATTGAACTGCAAGAGCAGCCTGTTTCTGACGCACTGGGCCCCAGTTACAACCTGCTGCCTGCCTCAGAACTCCATCGGGCTGGACTCTGCACAGCTGCCTCAGACAATGCTGAGGCGCAAGTTCCCACGCTGCAGGGTCCTGGCCTCAAAGCTCCCTTGTCTCTCTCTTGATTTCCAGGACGAGCAAGGCAGACCCCCCCTCCCAAGAACCAAATGCTGCCAGAGGATCACATGTTCCTGGCAGGGACAGTATTCACACAGCTGGGAGGACACATTCCAGGGAGACTCAGCTGGCAGGACAGTGGGTTCCTGAGCCCTTGCCAGGCCTTGTGAACAGAGCCATGGGCAAGAGAGTGAAGTCTGGCCCCAACCCATCAGACATAGCTCTTAGATCCTGTTGGCCTTCAGTTCAGTACTGGGTAAATAAGACACTGGCAAAGAGCTGAGGTGCTTAAGTCCATTCTGAGAACCCCCGAGTTCCTGGGTAGGCAGCAGCCAGGGGCAAAGGTCAGCAGTATAGCCTTGATTCAGCAACTTAGCTGAGAACAGCTTCAATAGCATGCTTTCAAGCCTGGATCCCAGCCTGGCTGACCACGGTGCCTCAGCAAGGGACTGAGGACGATCTCCCCCACGGTTCCTTCACTTCCGAGGCTGCATTCTAAGGGCACATGCTAGCTTTTTTTCTTTTGTTTTGTTTTGTTACATTTACACGTCCTTATCAAACACTTCGCTCATATTCACCCCTTTCTCTTCTTAAATAGTACCGTCTACATTCTTATCTTTTCCTTAAAAAAATTAAGACACTGTCTGTGAGAGAAAACATGCGATCTTTGAGTCTGGCTTGTTTGGTTTCACATGGCAATCTCCAGTTCCATCCATTTCTCTGCAAATGACACAATGCCCTTCTCCTTGGTGTCTGGATAGATCTCCAGTGTACATGACATTATCTTTATCTGTTCATGTGCTGATGGACACCGAGGCTAGCTCCATATCGGCTGTTGTGACTATCGCTAGGATAATCATGGTACCCAAGTATATGCTGACCACCCAGATTGGACAGGGTCACCCCCAGATGTTTTGTTTGCTGAGGAGCCTGTACAATGACAGCTATAGCGACCAGGGCACAGGTCTCCTCTGCCATACAGGCTCAGCATTTTGTTTCCTTACACACCTTATTTCGAGGCCTTCCTTGCTGTAGTTTGTTCCCCTCTACGCTTCAGCAGTGGGGGAAACTAGGTGTCACTTGGTCTCACACAAGAGTCCTAGCAGTCATTTGGCTCTTGGGAGCTCCCTCAGTATCTCAGTAGAAGAATTGGGCAGAAGGGAGGACATGAAAGTGTCCCACCACCATTGGCAGAAAGAGCAGAGGATGGACTTTTGATAGATTGCCCTCCCTAGAATATCCCAGGCTGGCTTCTGGCCACACCGTCACCACGCTTGCCTACTTCTCCACTTTCTAGCCATCTGTGGACAAGTCACACTGCAAAGCCATCAGAGCACAGACTGCTGCCTGTGGAAGTCTCTGTGGTCCTGCGTGGGGGTCTCTTGTCATTTGTCTTGACCTCATCATGTTTCTCCAGGACACATGGGCCCCTCCCGCTTCAGGGCCTTGACCCTAGTCATTGCCAGTAACTCGAGTGCTGTCTCGCTATTGGCTGGCTCACTCTCTTCACCCAGAATGTGCCCCTGTATATCTAGTGCCAACCTCTAGTCTCCCCTCTCAAGTGAGAGCCCAGCCCATCTTATTCACAGGCAGGGAACATGGCAAGTCTCAGCAGCTTTGCATCAATGAAGACCTTCCCAAGGATGCTGACCACCTGGGGCCCTTGTGGTCTCCAACATTTGGGGGCTTAGGAAAGTAACATCCCCATCCTAGGTCTATGGGAGAGGGAGCTGGCCTGAGGGATGAACCAGCTCTTTTCTCTGCTTTCCACAGTGCCACACGGCCCTCCACAGCCTGCCTCAACCACCCAGTTCCCGCCACTATGCTCGTCTGTCAGGTGGCTGAGGACAGCGGCTATGTCCAGGCTCAGCATCAGGCAGTTCTGTGTGTCTACGGGAGCTGCTGATTTTCCAGGAAAGGAAGGTTCCAAGGGAGTGAGGTTTGTGAGTCACCAGCCATGGGTGGAAGGGATGGGGCTGCCTTGTCTGGACTTCCGAGAAGATACCAGGTCTAGCTTCAGGAAGCTGCTCTTCACCTAGGAACCTGCCTGGCCCTGTGCCCAAACAGGAGAAGCAGCCTTGAACAAGTCTGTGTGGCTGACAGAGGCCACAAAGTGAAAGGGCTGCAAACAAACACTCCAGTCCTCCCCAGCTGTCACTGCCAGGACAGGAGGGGTCACAGGCAGCTCCTCGGTGCTCCACAGTTCACCCCTCCAGCTCTCTTTGAAGAGTGACCACGTCTGTCAACTGCAGGCTTTGGAATCTGAACCTAACCTACAGAATCAGAACATGGACAAAGACAATATTGTACTGGGGGGAAGGGAGATTGCTGATAATAGGGATTCACTGTACTAGAGTTGGAGGAAGCTTTCTTAGCTCCAAAGTGCCACATACAGCTGACAGTGAGCACACTCTACACATAGGGACTCCATTCAAGGACAGTCAGGCACTAAGTCATAAGTAGTCAGGGAAAGCATGGTTTCTCAAGACAGGGTTTTTAGGTAGCTGGGGCTGGCCTCAGACTCACAATCCTGGCTCTTTGAGCCCTGGAATCACAGGCATGAATCGCCATGCAGAGCTTTAAAGATAGCTTCCGAAGGGCCCTGTGAAGCTCTCTCGTCCACACACAAAGCTAGTGGCTCGCTCTCCAAATCATAGGCACCGTCTGCCGGGGCTGAGCCAGAGACTACACAGGCGAGTCTTTTCATTCCAGAAGGATCAGGCTGAGCCAGACAAATACCTAGTTTCCTTTATCACCCACTAGGTAGCTCACACCAATAAACCAGGTGTAGTGGTACACGCTGGTAATCCAGCACCGGGGAGGCTGAGGCCAGAGGATCTCAAGTTTGAATCAGCCCTACATAGCAAGTCCCTGTCTCCAAAGAAAAGGAAGGCAGGCAGGCAGGCTGGCTATCAGAATAACAGAATGGGGCTTTGTTCTTGGGCAGCCAGACACTGTGTGGCATGAATGTCTCACTGGGTGGGAGGCATTTCCAGGGATGCCCAGTGTGGCAGTATCAGTGATGGTTGTCCCTAGTCCCTCAGTTGAGCAGCGTCTGAAGCTTGGGTACTCTTAGAATTCGCAATCAAGATTTGTTTGTTTGGCTTTTTTTTTTTTTTTTTTTTTTTTTTTTTTTGGTGAGTCAGTCTGGATAGGGTTTCTGTCTTTGAAACCAGAGTCCTAAGGAAAGACATCACTTCTACTGACTGCAGATAGAGATGGGGGCAGGACAAACAGGCACCAGATGAGACCTTGATGGGTGGCCCTGGGTTGGGGGAGCTCAGGGGGCAGCTCACCTGGGCCCAGAGGGCACACACAGTGCATCTGGGGTCCAGCGTGGCAGGACCTGGTGGCCTGGTGGTGCTATCCACACGGTGGAAAGTGTACAGGCCTCCTGCTCTGGCATGGCTGTGCGTGTTAAGGGGCAGAGGTGGGAACGGGGTCTGAAGCTCAAGCTTCAGAGTGGAGTGGACCCCAGCTCTGGTTTGGTCTTCCATTGGCTCTCTTCAACCCTGGTCTTTTTTTTTTTTTTTTTTGGTTTTTCGAGACAGGGTTTCTCTGTGGTTTTGGAGCCTGTCCTGGAACTAGCTCTTGTAGACCAGGCTGGTCTCGAACTCACAGAGATCCGCCTGCCTCTGCCTCCCAAGTGCTGGGATTAAAGGCGTGCGCCACCACCGCCCGGCTAACCCTGGTCTTTTAATGCTTGGGACACCTGGCCTGGTCTAACCCCAAGGGCTGTAGCTGTAGCCTGGTCACCAAGGGCTCCATGTTCTGGGCCTTGTGAAATGGAAAGACAATTATCTGACCAGAAGTAGAAGACGGTAGGAGGTTGCTGTCTAGCAGAAAGGCACTGGTAATGGCTCTGGAACAGCCACCTGTCACAGGCCCACTACCATGGGCAGGGGTCCCAGCAAAAGTCAGAGTTCAGGACCTGCACTCTTGGAGCCCTGGGCAGTGGACTGGTTTGATACAGACACTCTGAAGGTGAGGGTCAACTGTGGAAGGCTGACCAGGAGACACCAGAAGCGTAGAACTCCACCTGGCTGGGCCAGTCACCTTCTCTGTCCTCATCGGAGTCATCGTCATCGCCACTGGACGCACCGCAGACGGCGCCACCTAGATGGGTTGGCTGTCCCGGAGAGTCCCCGTACCTCTCCTTGGCCTCCTCGCTCCGCTTCTGCGCAGCTAGCTCTCGGTAGCAGAGGCTGCAGACACGGAGGGGTTTCGGGGAGAGACGCGGCAGCAGGAAACGCTCCTTGGAACACTCAGCACAGACCACAAACCCACATTTGCGGCAGTGGTGACGCCGGGTGAGTGCCGAGAAGCGTGTCTGTGTGCAACGCATGCAGATGTCCGTGGCCTTGTCAGGGATCCATGGCGCTGCGTGCTCAGTGGTGGGCTGGCGGCCCGTGGCCAACAGCTGCCTCCGTACACACTCTTCGATGTGGCTGATCCACTCCTGGCGCTCCGTGGTGGAGGCCGCCGACACCACAAAGGACTTCTTGGCTGTCTTGATCATCCAGCGGTTCTTGGCCTGCAGGGTCTCTGGCAGCGTCTCCAATGTTACCTCTTCCAGGGGGATAATATGCTGGCTGCGGTACTTGCGTTTGCTAAGCACAATACTGCCATACACCAGGATGTCATTGAAGAGGAAGAAGATGCGTGGCTTGGCCTTCTTGCGGCACTCCTTGGTCAGCACCCCCTCGCCCAGGAGCACACGGCCCGGCAGGGCCAGCGGCTGCCCCGATGCCCCGAAACAGCTCTCCACTGCTGCGATCCGCTGGCTGTTGATCTCTGTGTTTGCCAAGTGGTCCACCATCTTTTCAGTAGCTAGGCTGTAGGAGGCAGACAGGGAGCGATCAGCTTGTCCGTGAAGTCAGTACCACACTGCTCATGCCCCCCC
>NW_004949130.1:57429-62193 GCF_000317375.1 Microtus ochrogaster | reverse complement strand
CGCGCGCCAGCTCACTCACCCATCAAACCAGACAACCTATTATCCCACTGTGCCTCACAAGCTTGCCCAGCCATCCGGGCATGGAAACTGAATGCTCCAGAGGCCGACAAGGAGTGGAAGAAATGATTGGGGGTGAAGGGGACCCTCCTGCAGGAGGTATGTGGGAGGTAGATGGTAGTGGGAAGACAGCCATGAGGAGTTGACTAACTGCAAGAAGTAAGAGACTCAGTGGTCCGAGGAGCCTTGGAAGTAGAGCACACCTCAGGCATGCATCAGGAGCACGGAAGCTGGAATAGTGAGCCTCCAACTCCCATCCGCTGATCTGGGACAGTCGTGATCAGAAGAATGGGGGTCCACGTGCTAAACACTGTGTGTCGGACAATATGAACGGAATACAAACCGTTCACAGACTCTGTGATCTCTCATTTGCCCCCAAAGTATCTAACTGTTCTGGGTGGCCTAAGGTTGCCATGGCCATCTTGGGGGCCATGTGCTGGGTATGATCTAAGCCCAGGGCAACTTTATCTCTGCCTCTGCCTCCCAAGTGCTGGGATTAGAGGCGTGCACCAGGTGGCATTTTCTTAGTGATTGATGTGGGAGGGTCCAGCTCATTGTGGGTGGTGACACCCCTTCGCTGGTGGTCCTGGGTTCTAAAAGAAAGGAGGCTGTGCAAGCCAGTCAAGCAAGCCAGTAAGCAGCACCCCTCCATGGTCTCTGCATCAGCTCCTGCATCCAGGTTCCAGCCCTGTTTGAGTTCCTGCCTTGGCTTCCCTCAATGATGAACAGTGCAGTGGAAGTGGAAGACAAATGAACCCTTTCCTCCTCACTTTCCTTCTGGTCACAGTGTTTTGTCACAGCAACAGACACCCTAACTAAGATACCTACACCTATAATTAAAAGTAAAATAAATTATTAGAAAACCAAAGTAGACAGCAATTGAGGAGACACCAGTCAGATATAGATCTTCCTCCTTAATACAGACACACACACCCCCAAAACATCAAAACCCCCGGTTTTTTTCCTGTCTGGTTACTGCACATAACCTTCTGTTGTCTCTACTCCTTAGCTCCAGCAGAACGGTAGCCTTTTCTTGATAATGGCTCCCTCGACAATTCTTAAAACTGTGCCATATGCCTTTAATCCCAGCACTCGGGAGGCAGAGGCAGGCGGATCTCTGTGAGTTCGAGACCAGCCTGGTCTAAAAGAGCTAGTTCCAGGACAGGCTCCAAAGCCACAGAGAAACCCTGTCTCGAAAAACCAAAAAAAAAAAAAAAAAAAAAAAAACAAAAAAAAAAAAAAACTGTGCCATATGTATGAACCTCTCTGTGAGACCCAGGTCTTATTTGAACCTCCCTGTGAGACCCAGGTCTTATTTGCTGGGAGGAAGCTGGAGTGATTTGACCTCTTACCACATGCAAAGGTCTGCTGAGACATACACAGCCAGTCCCTGAGCTGCATGTGTGTGTGACACACACACACACACACACACACACACACCACACACACACACACCTGCCCACACCACTTGATGTAATGACTATTTTTAGTTTGCTGATCTTGGCAACAAACTTTGCAACCCCAAGTCATTCTGCCACCTGATCACCAGTTCTTGGCTGAGGGACGATCTGACAAACCTACACTGTGTCCCTTAATGTGCCAGCACGCTACCTCCATGGCCACCAGGCATTGCACTGAGGATCAATGTGGATAACATCTCACTGTGGAGAGGCCAGAACGGCCCAGGGGCAGTAGATGCAACAGTGCTGTGGCTTCTGGGTAGCAGAGACAACTGGAACACTTAGGAGCAGAGGGAATAATAAGACACAGGGTTTTGGGCTGGAGCGATGGCTCAGCAGTTAGGAGCACTTACTGCTCTTCCTGAGGACAGAATTTGGATCCTAGTAATCACAGTGGGTGCCTGGCTCACAACTGCCTGTAACTGCAGCTCCAGGGATCTGACATACTCTTCTGGCCTCCGAGGCATTCACACACATGTGGCATTCAGTCACACACACAAATAAAAATAAAAATAAATCTTTAAACAAAACGAAACAAAACAGGGTCTCCTCACACGATGGATAAATGGACCAACAGGAGGACCACTTGATAGACACCCCCCCCCATTAAAAACAGAATTATCATTCACCCACATTTCCCACTATGGTTCTATCTCCAAAGGGACTGGAAGGAATATCTATAATCTTGTGTGTGTCCACGAAAGCCAAGAGGCAGAAGCAACCCAGATGCCCATCACTAAGAAACACGTGAGTGATGATAGCCAAGGAGGAAATGTTATCTACAACCAGGACCCAATCTGGCCCACTGCAAGCCTTCCTAAATGCGACCTTAGTGAAATACATTTAGGCTAACATGATCTAAAATATATTTACGCTCTGGTCCGTTGTAGAACAGGTTTTCTTGACCCTTGACCCGTGTATGATGCACTCATGGATACTGACAATCACATCTGTCCCGACCATAGCCATCAGGTCCCGTTGCCTGCTGTAGTACAGACACTAAGAGAGGTCTGGGTCCTGGAAGGAGGGAGGCACAGGGAGGGGTAAGAGGTCAGGTCACAGGGGCAGGTGGTCATCTTGCCGGCCCACAGGTCAGTGTTATTGCAAGGGTAGTGAGTCACTGAGGTTTTTCTGGAATCCTCCTCCAGGAAAAAAAGAATAAGTAAAATGAACCCTTAGGTGCCAGTTTCTCAGCACCTGCTGCTACTTAGGGACAACGTTAAGCACAGAGAGCATGGTTGACCTAACTCAGTCCCCTCAAACACACACCTGGAGGAAGCACCAAGCTGCTTCACAGCCACCTCCCTAGAACCTCGGCGAGTGGCCAAGTTTCCAAATAAGCTCTGAGGCAAAGAAGAAAAACTTTGGCCTGGGGTGCACACCTGTAATTCAGCACTTGAGAAGATGAGGCAGGAGGATAGCGTTCAGAGTCATTCTGGGCTACACAGAGAGATCTTATCTCAAAAAACAAAACAAAACCTGGCTGGGAAAAAAAAAAAACAAAAACAAAACAACAACAATGGCTCAGAGGGTAAGGTTGTTTGTAGCCAAGACTGACTGAATCCCATCCCAGGAACTCCCAGGAGAGAATGAGTCCTGAAAGGCGTGCCCTCTTCTGTATTAAACAAAATAAACATCCCCCCCCCCCACACACACCCAGAATCAGAAGTTCTTAAACTCCAGAGTGTGTAGTCTTTTTTACTGCCCAACCTTCGTGTCTTCTCTCACTACAGACACACAGGGTGGCCTGTCCCACCCCGCAGGTCACAAAGCCAAACCCCTCCTCCCTTGGCGCGGCTGGGTTGGCCAGGTTCCAGTGCTCAGGCAACTGGCCTGGTCAGTGTAGGCAGTTCTGAGGGCTGACGTGGGCAGGACGCACAGTAAGTGAGGCGCTTCAGCGTCCATAAACCACTGGGATCTTGACCCCTGCACTGATCGTCCCTCCTCCGCGGGCTCTAGCCCCGTGGAATCTGATACCAACTCTGTTCAAATTCCAAGGCCTGCGCCCTCTAGGCGTGGGCACCCGTTCTACAGTGACTCGGAACTGCCTTTTTTTCCCCCCTCCTACCTTGAGGCCTGGCGACGGGGCTTCTGCACTTCAGGTGTTCCCTAAGAAAGTCCTGGCCCTGTCCCACCGCAGTAACTTCCTGTTTGAAGAGTCGCCAACTCAAACTCTTCAGGATGCCAAATCAGAGGACAGTGAGAACCGTCCTTCCCACCCCAAGGCGTCTCGGGCCAAGTAATGACTCCCGGTAGGACAAGGTGCGGGCAGAGATTCTGTGGAGGACCCTCCCCCGGTTCAGAGCTCGCGCACAGCTCGGGGACTCCGTGGCCCTCGAGTCCCGGTTGTCAACCGCTTTCCAAGGAGCCCCCACAAGTCAGCAAGGAGCGAGCACCCTCTGCTCCAGTGGAGTCCCGGGACGTCGATCCCCGTGGCCACCTCGACCCGCTCCCCTGCGGGCGGGAGGAGAGCGCTTACCGGTGCGGTAGCACGCTTACCTCCCGCGGAGACCCGCGCACCCAGCACAGCCGGTCCGCTCACGGTCACCGCTCAGGCTTGCCAAGCCCGGCGCCGCCCACGTCTCCGGGTTCCAACTATTTGGTCACGCCCTCTCGAGGGCCGCCTGGCCAATCGGAGCCCTGGAACGCAGGCGGGGGCGGAGCCGGAGAAGGCCCGAGTTCCTCAGAAATGTGAGCGGGTGGGGTTGAACCGCTGGATGGCAAACGGGTCAGCTCGGGTTCGGAATGCATGGGGTGGCGGGACTGGTCCCTGGTTGGAGTCCCGTTCCTAGCTTCCCTAGCCACCATGCTGAAGACTGAATCGGCGCAGGTTCGGGGCACGGGCACGACTGAGGCACGCGCGACGGGATGGTGGGACCGTGGGCCCTCAGACGCCCTTGCTATCATGATGACGATCTATTTTCGGCAATGGTGACACGCATTTTATTGACGACAAACAGAACTTTTTTAGAAAATTCTTAGTGGGAAATATCAAAAACATAAGGGAAGAAATAGATGAGTTTAGTGGACCTCACGTTCTCATCACGTAGTTACACCGTAAGTAAGTTTAAGTACTCCTTGCTTGAGCCCACCCAGGCTGGTGGTGACATTCGGAACTCAATTCCAAGACAGCCTTCCTGTCTCACCTGCCTCCCCCCCATCCTCTCCCACCGTCTTCTGGTTCCTCAAAAACACTGGGCTGGTTCCACTTTGCACTCCCCTTCCTTTGTCACTTCAATGTCACCTC
>NW_004949130.1:51894-57329 GCF_000317375.1 Microtus ochrogaster | reverse complement strand
TTTTTGTTTTTGTAAAGACAGGTTTTACTATGTATCTATCCCTGGCTGGCCAGAAACTCTGTGTCGACCAGGTTGAACTCCCAGAGGCTTTGCCTCTGTCTCTAGAGTGCTGTTGTATGGTGCCAACTTGTTACATTGAAGAGGTCCGAGCTCTGCTTACCCTGGTGCCTGCTGGGTCAGGGTCAGGGCAAGAGCAAACGGGAGGGTTTTGAAAGAGTTAATGGGGGCCCTCAGTGTTGATGTTAGGCGCAGACCCTTACCCAAGCTGGGTCTCCAGCCTTCTATCCTTTAATCCCGACCAAATTCCCCCTGTCACCCATACCCTTACCCCTGTCAGCATTTATTGAGCGGCCATACTTTTAAGAATATTTCTTTTTGGTTTGAAATTGGTTTAAACAGAGATGGCTCAGAGGTTAAGAGCATTGCCTGCTCTTCCAAAGGTCCTGAGTTCAGTTCCCAGCAACCACATGGTGGCTCACAACCATCTATAATGGGGTCTAGTGCCCTCCTCTGGCTTGCAGGCATACACACAGACAGAATATTGTATACATAATAAATAAGTAAATAAATAAATATTTAAAAAAACCAAAAAAAACCCAAAAAACAAAATGCACTGCAGTGAACATTTCAGATTGAAAGAATTCACATAAAATTGGGAACGTTTAGTCCCCTCTTATCCCTTCCTCACCCAACCCATATGGGATTTGAACTCAGGGCCTCACAAACTAGATATGTGCTACATCAATGAGCTGTATCACCATTCCTGATTGTTAGCTTGGCTTTAATGGGAGGATTTGGGGGCCTGGCGGCACATGCCCATAAAGGTTGAGACTTTTAGTCCCATTCCTCCCTCCTCAACTTTGTTCCCCCTACCCCACCAGTACTGGGATTTGAACCAGGGGCCTCACATACTATACAAGTGTCAAATCAATGACCTATATCCCCAGCCCAGATTTTTAGCTTATCTAAAATTTGGGGGCCTGGGTGGCACATGCCTGTGATCTCAGCACTCAGGAGGCTGAGGCAGGAGGATTGAGTTCGAGGTCAGCCTGGGCTACATAATGAGTCCTCGTCTCAGTCAGTCATGGAAACACTGGTCTACTT
Source organism: Microtus ochrogaster (assembly GCF_000317375.1). Classification (NCBI taxonomy): domain Eukaryota; kingdom Metazoa; phylum Chordata; class Mammalia; order Rodentia; family Cricetidae; genus Microtus; species Microtus ochrogaster. The sequence goes on along the minus strand of NW_004949130.1, from coordinate 56,225 downwards.
CTCCCCAGCACACTGTCCTTTTTAGTTGGGGTTTGTGTTCTTTCATCCACCATGGAGTGTACCACTCTGTGTTTTCATTTCAGGCCTCCCCGACCCATGGATGCATCCCAGCTGGATCTTTGGTTGGTGGTGTAGCCAAACTCTTCACTGGCCAGAGGGCAAAGACAGGGTCTGAAGTCCCACAGGCTAGAAGCATCACTCCGTTCTCCAGTGATGGGCCAAAGGCAGAGAGAAGACAGGAAGAACAGATTGTCAGGTCTCAAAGACCGGAGGCTGTGGACATAGCAAAGCAGACACTGGCTTCCAGCTTCTCCAGCATCTCTTTGGATCCTTACAGAACCATCCTGGCTTACATACCTCACCTGCTACCTTAAATTCTCCAGCCTCATCACTGGGCTGGGCTTCCCTGCTGTCTCTTGGGCACTGCTCTTGGCCCCTGCTCTCCTGATGTTTTGACTTCTGGCTCTTACCTCTCCCCTGACCCTTCTTCCCACATGGCCCGGTTCAGTCTGCCAGCCATTTCACTGTGGACTTTTCCAGATGACTCTACCCATGCTCTTCCTTGTAGCCACAGTAAACCTACTCCTCCATCATACCTAGGAGGGTCATGCCATCATTTCATATTTTCATTCACAGTTAAAGGGGTTCTATGACATGCCAAGTCTATCTTCGGAGCACTGACAAAAGCTTTAGGTTTAAATAGATGATGAATTTGGGTAGTGTAATGGATTAAGTAAAATGCTGTGGATGGATGGGCACGCCATGAGATCATGCTGCGGGCCTCTGTGGTCCTGAGCAGGGAGCCATGAGGCGGGCGAGAGACAGAGACATGGGTAGGCTCACCATGCAGAGTGAGGTTGGATATTTATTTAGTGGGTTATGAAAGGGAAGGGGAGAAGGGAGAAGAGGAGAGAGACGGAAGGGGGTAAGGGAGTAGGTGGGGAGAGACATAAGCTGCCTCTTTGAGAGGATCTAGAGGAAAAGGAAGAAACTCAGGCTGGAAGTTGAAGATCAGCTTGCCTCTGTGGAGAGGGGAGAGAGTGGGTGTGGTTTGTCTCCTAAAGGGACAGAGCAGACCATTATAGGTAGGGGGTGAGAGGACTGGCAGAGTCCATTGTGTGAAGGTGACTGGGGTTGGGGGATGATAGACCAGGAGGCTTTGCTAGTCCCAAAATTCACGAATGAGCCCCTGTGTGTTTGGGATTTTTGGAACAGGACGTTGTAAAAGCTGAAGGCAAGATGCTTCCTGTGTGAATGCCAGGAAAGCAGTTAGATCCCCCTTGTCTTCAGACCCACAGGCCTTTAGTGGGTGACATGCCTACACGTGGGGTAAGCAGGTGGACTGATGGATAAAGAAATGCAGGCAGCCATGGTGGGCTCTCACCCTTTCATGTCTCCTGTGGGCGCAAGTGAGGAGTCTGCTTTACAAAGAGGCAGTATTCCAGTCCCCCCAGCTCAGGTAGGATACTGAGAATGTCATCCCAAGGGCACACACTGCTGTGTGGAGGGGTTTTTAAGCGGAGTCTTCAGGGACATGGTTCATGGCTGCCTCAATCCTCTGATCTTCCTCCCTTCCCCCTTAGCAAGGGTGGACAGAGATATGGAGGTAGCTAGGATGAGGATGGTTCCCTCTGAGGGCAGAGCAGTCTTGTTGATTTATGATGGCATCTAGGCATCCAACAAAATATCTGGCTGAGAATGGCTGCCCAAAGTGGGGAGTCTAAAAGACCAGAGGAAGAAATGAATACCTGTCGATTCTGGAGTCAGGCAATGCCTCCAGCTTCGTTCCACTGGTGATTCAGGGCCCACTGAGAACTCGGTCTCAACTGTCTCCTTCTGTCCCAGCATCCCCTGCGGCTGAAGGCTGGGAAATCCCCTACAGCTATATAAACTGATCAGCCACCCACCCCTTCCCAGAGGGGCCTGGCTGTGGGTGGGGGAGGCTCCCGCCCTCCTCCAAGGAAGAGGACAAACTCGTGACTCAGGGAAAGGCAGAAGTTGAGTCAACCAAGCCACAAGCTATGGAAAAAATGAAGTTTCCTGGAGGCCTTTTATGCTTCCTTGGCTAACCATACTTTCTGGGAAAAGCTGGTTTCCAGACTCCAGGAACCAGGGAGTGAGGGAAGCCTTGGGGGTTTAAGCAGGCCCGGGCTAGTTTGTTTGTTTGTTTTTTCAACCCTGTATGAAAAAATGCCTGGAATTTTCATTGCATGTTTATCGAGTTCTGTTTACCCATCAAGCACAGCACAGCTAACACTTCATTATCTCAGCCCTCCCCTCTCTAAGCCTGCTCATTTCCTGTGACTGGCTCAAGAAGCAGAGGGCTTGGGATGTATTCCAGGGACAGAGGACCTGCCCGGAATGGTCCTGGGTTCCATCCCAGAAAAAAAAAATGGTAAAGAAACCACTAACATACTTAGGGGTGGAAGCAGCAGAAAATCTTAACCCTTGAAGAGCTGGTAATGTTTTCCATTCCAGAACCACACAAAAGACATCTAATCGTTTGCAAATCTAAGTCAGGGGCTAGCAAACATTCTGTAAAAAAAGTTCAAACAGTAAGTATTTGGGGCTTAGCAAGGGGGTCTCCGGGACCACCACCGCAGAGAGAAAGCAGCCAAGGGGAACATGGAAGCAAGAAGTAAATGATATGGACACAAATATTCGAATTTCCTATCATTTTAAAGTGTTATGAAACATTCTTCTTTCTTTTGTATTTTCGTCCTAACCCTTTAAAAATGTGGAAGCTGGAGGGTGGAGAAATGGCTCAGAGGTTGAGAGTACTTGCTTCCCTCAGAGGATCCTGTTTGGTTCCCAGGTCACAAGGTGACTCACACCAGCCTGTAAGTTCAGCTAGACACTATTACAAAGAAAATTAAAAATCTTTAAGGTGGGGGTAGTGGTGCACACTTTTAATATCAGCACTCTAGAGGCAGGTGGACCTCAGCAAGTTCGAGGCCAGCCTGGTCTACAGAGTGAGGTCCATGACAGCCAGAGCTACACAGAGAAACCCTGTCTTAAAAAAACAAAACAAAACAAAGGAAAATGTAGACACCACTCTCAGTTTGTGGCTCATACAGAAATAGACCTCCATTGCTTGTATTTTTACAACTCTGGGTCAGTATAAAAAGTTCAAAACAAAATGTTGGGAAAATAATTTTTAAAGGTCATACCTACAATCTCAATATTTGGAAGGCTAAGGCAGGAGGATAGTAAGTTCTAGGTCAGCCTAAAAAGCAAACAAAAAAACCAAGGACTAAGGCATGACACGGTGTGCTTGCCTAGCAAGCATAGGCCATCAAGTCGTGGGTTTTGTCCCTTGTACAGGGGTAGGATGCAGGGAAGAGAAAAAGAAAAGGAAAGAAAGTAAAAACAGATCATAAAGCTGATGACAGGTATGTACCACCCCCCAACCCTCCACTCCCACCCTCTTTGTTTGGAGACCTGAACTCACTAGGTAGCCCTGGCTGGCTTGGTACTCACTTTGTTGGCCTTGAACTTATAGAGATCCACAGATACCGCCTCCCCCCTTTTGCTTCTTGGGTTTAAGTTCTGCCCAGCTGTTTTGTTTTGAGACAGTCCTCCTACCTCAGCCTCTTGAGGGCTGAGATGACAGTTGTGTGTCAGGTCAACTCTATTACTGTCTTAACAATAATACATTTTGATACTTGTTAAGCATTTTCTTTGAATGAAAGGAATAGGAGACTGGGAGACTGGGGTCTGGAAGGGAAGGACGAAGGGTCTTTAGGGTGAACTAGGACTGGCTGGGGTGAGTAGCAACCACAGGAGTGGAAATGTCCCATACTTGGGGATCTACTGGATCAGGGAGGGTAGGGTCAGGACAGTCTGGGGTAGGAACCCGTGAGGCTATTAAAGTGAGAAGAAAGTGTGACTCAGGAGAGGGTATTGGGACAAAGTGAGTGTGGCCCCGAAGTGGCTGAGAAAATCTCAACCAAGTAGACTGCAGGGCAAGTCTATGGCTAGGGAAGAATGAGAGAAGAATCGCCCTACAAGAATGCAGGGCAGTGGCAGAATTTTAAGAAGGAGGGGGTCCCATCTATCCCCATGACTGAAATTGGGGAGGGGACCATAGAGCCCAAGTGAGATGTTAAATAGAGTAGGTAGCTCCCATGACCAAAAAGAAAAGCAACGAAATTACCCACTACCTGCAACATTACCTAGTCTCACAGAGAGCGATGAGAGTCACTGTAATGGTTTTGGCCCCTGGTCCCTTTAAGAGCCAAGCCACGGCTGTTATGGTTTTGGTCCCTTTAAGAGACAAGCCACACCCATTCCCCTCCCCATCTGCTGAGGCAGGCTGATCTTCAGCTTCC
>NW_004949130.1:49577-51604 GCF_000317375.1 Microtus ochrogaster | reverse complement strand
ACCCTGCATGTCGTGTCTATCCATGTTTCTGTCTTCTGCCTGCCCGCCATGTGTCTCCCTGCCTGGAACCAGCCATTGCTCTGGGACCAGCAGCCATCTCTGCCTGGGGCCCACTGCCTGCTGCCACATGGCCCACCACCACTGCTCTGAGACCAGCAGCTGTCTCTGCCTGGAACTGGCTGCTCCCATGGCCTGCTGTCCGCTGCCACATGGCCTGCCACCACCGCTCAGGCCACTGCTCTGGGACCGGCAGCCATTTCTGCCTGGGACTGGCTGCTTCCAGAGCCCGCTGCCTGCCACCACATGGCCCACTACCACCATTTGGGACCTACAGCATTTCTGCTGCCTACTGCCACGGGGATCTTGTAGCATTTTTTTAAAAAAGAATAACAACGGCCACCCCTCCCCCATCCACTGAGGCAGACTGATCTTCAGCTTCCGGCTTGCTCTCTTTCCCATCTTCCTCTCAGAGAGGCAGCTTCGCTTCTGCCTCTCTCCCCACTTCTCTGCTTCCCCCTGTCTCTTTCTCCTTTTTTCTTTCTCTCTCTGCCCCCTTCTCCCTTCCCCCATTCATAATCCCCTGAATAAATATTCAACCTCACTCTGCAAGTCATGTCTATCCATGTCTCTGTCTTCTGCCTGCCCGCCATGTGTCTCCCTGCCTGGGACCAGCCACTGCTCAGGGACCAGCAGCCGTCTCTGCCTGGGACTGACTGCTCCCAGGGCCTGCTGTCTGCTGCCACATGGCCCACTACCACCATTTTGGGACCTACAGCATTTCTGCTGCCTACTGCCACTAGGGATCTTGCAGCATTTTTTTAAAAAAAATATAAAAGTCACCAAGTCTGGGCCTGTCAATCTTCCACAAGGCTGAGTAGTTAGAAGGTTGGCATAGTCTCACTTGCTGATGTTGGTGAAGCTGGAGCTCCATGGCGTGGCATAGAGAACAAGCCTGCACAGGGGCATTGTGTCCAGGCTGCTGGCAGATAGGGAATGGCCTCATAGGCAGCAGAGGCCCAGGGCAATATTGTGCCAAATGACCATTTAGGCCACATTTGCAGCAGGCTCCTAGCGAGGTTGATTTAGGCTGAGCTCTGGTGGGATGGAGGCTTGTGGTCAACTTCCCTTGTCCCCCTTCTGGGAGCGCCAGTGGCCTCAGGGCAGCTGCTAGGACTTGGGCTTGGAGCATTGCTTCCTGCTGTAGACTTGTCTGTTAGGAAAAACTCAGCTGCCTCTTCTCAGGCACTAAACACTTTAAAGGCCATTTTCACCAATTCCTTTAAGGGGATTTGGGAACCCTCCTTAGCCTTTTTAATTTTTTTTCTCTAATATCTGGTACTGACTGAGAAATGAAATGGATAGCCAGGACTGTGGCTCCTTTTGGGGAGGCTGGGTCCAGTCTAGTATACTAAATTATGATCTCTCTTGTAATCGGTTTAAAAAAAAGGCTGGGTTTTCATCAGCTATTTGTGTGATCTCCTGGAGTTTGTCGAAATTAACAACTTTTTCCAAGACCATCTTCAAACCCTGAAGGAGGCAGCAGGCCATGATGTCCCACCTCTGTCTGCTGTTTTGGCCTGGTTGATAATCCCAGTATGGTTCTGTGGCTGGCACCACCAATTTCCCCACAGAGACTGTGCTGTCTACTAGGTGGGTCTGCTCTGTGCGCTGTCTTGCTGCTGCCTGAATCCTACTTCTTCAGGAGTGAGAGTAGAGACCTGGATGACATAGACATCATGCCAGGTTAAATCGTAGGCCTGGGACAGATAGCAAAACTCCTTAATATAAACAGAAGGATTAGGTGAGTAGGAACCCAACTGTTTTTCTATTTGGGAGAGGTCCAGAAGAGAGAAGGGAATGTGGACTTTAATAATGGCATCTGCTCCTGCTGCCTCCCTGAGAGGGCAGAAAATGGCAGGGTTATGGTGGGAGCTGGTATGAGAGGAGACAGGGGAGGACTGGGAGGGGTTAGGCCAGTGTGTAGAAGGGGTCCAAGAGGTGAGTTGTGATGTGGAGGGGTAGGGAAA
>NW_004949130.1:27746-48134 GCF_000317375.1 Microtus ochrogaster | reverse complement strand
CGGCCATGATAAGACTCTTGAGTCAAAAACTGAGGGGCATGAGAAATGCATGGGCAGATGTCTCTACCCATGCAATCCCACCTCAGCAAGGACTACCTCACCACTTGTGGGGTCAGGCATCTGGCATGGACCGTGACTTCCACAGACTCCCCCACAAATGAAACACATAAACATATGCCTAGCGGCACGTACTTGAGAAAGGGGAACTCACCCAGACAAAGTCAATCTTAGCCCGGCAAAAAGCGTGGGTGAGAAGGGCATTTTCCAACACGTAGCCCTGGGCCAGTGGGAAAAATAGCCCTCTCCCTCGTGGAGCCTCCAAATGTTAAGTATTTTCAGACCGACAAACCTCTCCGCTGATGCAATAATCCCAATCAGACCAAATCAGACTAAATTAAAAGAGGCCCAGGTTTAATGGGTGCCAGCGCTCTCAGGTGGCCCCCAGGAAAACACGGAGGCAGGGATAGGAGGACCAGAATGAGGGAAAAGGGGAGACCACGTGTTTGTCTGGCAGGCAGTTTAAATAGCCTGTGGGAGTGGTCTTGGCCCTCCTTGGGGAGGGGTCACCGTTTGGCGGGCTTTCTCGGAGGTGGAGTTTGGACTGAGGCAACTCCCAGGGGAGGGAACTTTGAAATGGAACTTTCCACCCAACATTTCAAGATGGTTGCCAGGGGGCTGGGGTGAAGCCCCCCAACTGAACAATCCGAACTCTTTGTATAAAGGGGTACCAGGGAGCTGACGTGATGCTTCCAGCCAAGTAATACTGATTCTCAAAGCTGTGAGAATGTGGAACATTTTGGAAAGATTTCAGTTGCAGTAGTTGAGAGGACAGATTTTAGGATGTGAGTGATGATGATTCAGTGCTTAAGAGTGCAGGACCCGCCATGACAAGCTCAATAGAGGCCAAAGTCTCAGTAGTTTATCCTGGTTCCAAGAAAGACCACAAACTGAGACTACCAAGGCACCACCCAGGAGCAGACCATCCAAAGGAAATTCCTAACATTCCATCCATTGGAGATAGGATCACCTGGCAGCATACACACACCGCTTTTCACCAGGACAACCCTAGACAAATGTCAGCCAATCAGGGGTCCTGAACCTATACCAACCAGTGTCTGAGACTACTTCCTGTTGCCTGCAAGCTGGAGGACTCCCACCTACTTCTCCAGTGTGTCTGCCCGCACGCCATGTCCCACCTTGATGATAATTGACTGAACCTCTGAACTGTAAGCGCCTCCACCCCAACGAAATGTTTTCCTTCATAAACAGTTGCTGTGGTCACGGTGTCTCTTCACAGCAATAGAAATCCTAAGAAGACAGGGTCGCATCATTCGGAAGGTTAAGAACCACAGGTATAGAAGAAGGAGGGCTGAGGGAGGAGTGTGCCAGGAGGACTGGAGAGATGGATTTAAGAGCACTTGCTGCTGTTTTTCCAGAGGACCAGAGTTCAGTCGCCAGCACACATACCAGGCAGCTCACAACCACATATAACTCCAGTTCCAGGACTTCCTGTACTCTTTTGGGTACCTGTGCACATGTGCATGCATGCACGCACACACATACACACACGCACGCACACACACACACACACACACATACACAATTTTTTTTTTAAAAAAAAAGTGGCTGGAGTAGCCTACAAAAACAACCAGACTATAGGGCGAATGATATTCCATTTTAAATGACTGAATGGCTTCCCAGACCGCCTAGCGCATTGCCTACTCTTTGCTGGGAGGGAGCATCAGTTGTTACAAGAAACATTTGTGAAGGGCAACATGAATCACAGGGGAAAAAAATCAAGCAGGTCCTGCTGCTAGCTGGTCCACTTCTCGGAATTTGTCTTTGAATATTCTTACGCCTGTACAAAAGGTTATAAGCACTAGTTAATCTAGGGCAATGTTGCTTGTGCTAGACAGCTGGAAGCATTCCAATCCCCTGCCCATGGGGAGGGTGAACTGACTTACGGCATGCGGGCACCAATAGGAAGGGCCCCCCTGCAACAAAAGAAGGGTCCGTTACTGCGATCTGAACTTGTTACTGAACAGTTACTTGGAAGACTTACTTCCAAGACCTGGAGTGCAAAGTTGTATTTATGGGTGAATGCAGTTGTGCGTGTGTGTCTAAAAGATACTCCTGGGAGCTTGCCAGATGGCTCAGTGGGTAAAGGTGCTTGCTGCCAAGCCTGAGGACCTTAGTCTGATCCTGGGAACTCACGTGGTGGGAAAAGAGAATCAACTCTTGAAAGTTGTCCTCTGACCCCTACATGCATGCTGTGGCATGTACACAACCCTGAAAAATAAAATCAAGAAGTAAATGGTTTAAAAATTACTGCCGCTTTGTGATTGCCTCTGTAAGGGCGATGGGTGGTGGCTTCAACTTGTGAGAAGAATTTATTGTATTTTATTGTGTGCCCTATGGCCACCATTATAATGGATAGTTCCCTTTCACACCAAATGAGAGTTGCTCATGTAACCTGAGGGATAATGTGAAAGTGACAGGGTGTGACTTTAAAATATTTTTCTTATGTGTATGGGTGCTTTTGCTTGGATGTCTGTCTGTCTATGCATCATGTGTATTCATGGTGCTTTTAGAGTCCAGGAGAAGGTATCAGGTCCCCTGGAACTGGAGTTGCAGACAGTTTGGAGCAGTCCTTTAGTTTCCTGGTCCCTCTGGAAGACCTGTACCCTGCTGACACAAAAGACAAAACGGTGTGGCTTTTAAGGTGAGGTCACAAAAGTCCCCTTGGCTCTTGCCTTGCTCTCTTGGCTCTGGGGGTGAGATAATTTCTTTGCTGTGACAATTCCAAGGAGTTTGGCCTCCTGCTAACAGCCAGCGTCCCTTGCCAGCAATGTGAACTGGCCACAGTTCTGTTAGCTTTCGTTATCCATTTGATACAACCTAGTTACCTGGGAAAGGGGAACTTGAGTTGAAAGATTGCCTCTCTCAGATTGGTCTGTGACCATGTCTGTGAGAAACTGTCATGACTGACGGTTGATAAAGGAGAGTCCAGCCCACTATGGGCAGCACCATCGGTAGGCAGGTGCTGAGTACGTAAAAATTCTAGCTGAGTCTGAGTCAGTGGGTACGCCGGAAAGCAGCACTCCCCTGTGCGTGTATGTCCCGGCCCTGACTTCCCTCAGTGATAGGCTATAACCTGGGACTGTGAGCTCTAGTGTTGCTTTTGGTCACGGTGCCCAGCTCAGCCACAGAAAAATCAAACTAGAACAGGCAGGCACCTTGGAGGAAGATGGTCCAATCCCAGAAGCAGAGGTGCCACAGAAAAAGAGTACTAGATCACAGAAGCTTTTAAACCACTTATATACTTCAATTCTTTATTATAAATCTGTGCTTAGTCTCTCCAAATGTCATCTGCGAAATACATGCTTTAGGCTCAGCAAAGGCTTAACCTCTGTTTTCTGCACAGCTGCGACTTCCTGCGTCTGATAGTAGCAGTCCTCCTTTCCCGACAGTCTTTTCTGTGTTGTTTTGTTTTCTTTCGAGACAGGGTCTCACTATGCAGTCCTGGCTGGCCTGGGACTCCTTATGTAATACAGCTTGGCATTGAACTCAAAGAATTCTGCCTGTCTCTGCCTCCTGAGTGCTAGGAGTAAAAAAGTGAACCTTTTGGCCAGGCTCCTCCCCATTCTAGTCTTCTAGTCCCCAGGTGCTCTACCAGGGCTAATCTAATTTACTCTCTATCTCTCTCCCATCACAGCTACTTTTCTTTTTTTGTTTTTTTTTTCTTCATTTCATGAACCTCTGTTCATCTAGATGGCCACCCATGGGCTCCCATAGAGCAGGCATCTGAGCATAGAGCACAGATCAGGCCTGGCATCCCCCATTGGCATTTGCCACTTGTCTAGGCAGTGAGCGGCAGGCCCTTGGTGTCTGAGGATTTTCAGTCCGGTGGTAGGATCATTCTGGGAATGCTCATCTTGCATTCACTCCAGGGAGTAATCATCTTATTACATTCTGGACTGATCTGAGGCACTCGTGTGGACCAAATTCATCCTTGCACCCCAGGAGTGGCCTTATGAGGCAGCAGCCCGGGCCAATCAAGTCTCATTGCTTAACTAATAATTCCCAAGTAATTATTTATTTATATATTTACTTTGCCATAAACCAGCTACTCTCATATGAAGGGTCTAGGTTTAAAAGATAACAACAATAAGAAACGGATATAGGAGATGGACTCTGTGAACAGGAAGGGGATGGGATGGATGTGAGGGACAAGAAGGGATAATGGGTTGGATATAATCAAGAGACATGATATACATTTATGAAAATATTGTAGTGGGACCCACTCTTTGTTGGGAGAGTCTCTTGATGAAATCTCACAACATACCTTTGTCCCCCAGTAGGTCAGAAAGCCCTCTCATTCCACAGCATCCTGTACCACCCCAAGGGGAGAGAGATGCTGCAGAGAGGCCAAGCAGGATGGTGAAGCCCACAAAACTTTCCATTGCTTTTTCCTGAGGAGTTTTGTATAAGGCTTCTGTCTGCTTCAATTTTTTTTTCTAGGCCTGGCATTGTTTCTATTTTCATCTTAGCTATTTCCGTCGGTCCTAAGTAGTATCTTGCTAATAAGGGTTTCCTCAGTGATTAATGCCATTGATTATTATCTATTTGGACCTTTTGTCCATTTTTCTATTGTCTGTTTTTTCCTTATTGTGAAAATTTCAAAAGTACACCTGGATAAGAATTATTGGTGTATACATTACTAATATATATGCAATATTTGTCTTATTATGTGATGTCTTTTCCCTAATTTAGGGAAGTAAGAGTCTTTTCTGATTTTTGTTTTTATTAATATACACATTAATAAAAATATCCACGTTAAAAGATTTATTTATTTTATGTGTGTGAGTGTTTTGCCTGTGTGCATGCACCACATGTGTACCTGGCACACACAGAGACCAGGAAAGGGTATTGGGACCCCTGGAGTCACAGTTGGCTGTGAGCTTCCCTGTGTGAACTGTTAATTGTTGAGCCATATCTCCAGCCTTATGTTCTATTCTTATAAGAGGCAAAGGGCTCAAGAAGTAACCCAGGCTGACCCTGAACCTGTAATCCTCCTGCCACAGCCTTCCAAGTAGATGGGGTTGCAGACCTGTACTACTGAGTCTAGCAAAGAAGTTTTTGTTGCTGTTTACCTATTCCTTATTTGGCTCACCATTTAGCCCAGGCTGGCCTTGAACCTACAGTCCTCCTGTTTCAGTCTCCTGGGTGCTGGCGTTACAGAACTGTGTTGCCATACCTGGATAACAAGGCAGCCCTGGGTGAACAGACGTTCTTAGTCCTCATGCCAGGGTCTGCATTTTTAATGTCAAACTAAAAACGCACAAAGACTATTGGCTGCAATGTTTCTTTTCTTTTCTTTTTTTTAAATTTCTGTTATGGCCAGTCTGTGGACCCCAAAAAGCCACCAGGGAGACTGACTCACTGAAATGGAAAAGCAAGGTTTATTGTGTGCACATTACAAGCTGGCAGGGACCTCCTCAGCACATCATCACCATCATCACCATCATCATCATTGTCGTCATCAGCAGCAGCACTAAGAGGGGGTACCCCACCCTTTTAGAGAGCATTATTTAAAGGAAAAGCCCAGAAAAGTTACATTAGCAGAGTGTGGGGTGACAGGTTCAATACTGATTGGCTCATGTCTAGGGACTTTTCAGAAATTTTATTTTCAAACCTCGCCTGTTGCTTGTCATATTCTGCGGTTATGTGTACTTTCCAGATGGCTACCCTGTTACTTTTGCCCCTAGTCAAAAACTGGGATGTTTTATGGGAAATAGTTACGCAAGACACAAGATGGAGGCGGAGGACAAAATGAAGGAATTTGATTCTTCAATTTCCATATTGTCTCATAACTTGAAGACTCCTAGAAAGTGACTTATAAGGGACTAGAGAGATGGTTAAGAGAACTGGCTGCTGTTGCAGAGCACAGGGTTTAAATTCACAGCATCCATATCATGGTAGCTTACAACCATCAGTAAACTCTAGGGAATCTGCTGCTTCCTTCTGGCATCTGCAAGCATCAGACACACATACAAGTAAGGAAATACACGCAGACTGAATGAAAAATGAAATAAAAGGAGGAGGACATGCCTACTAAAGTATAGAGAAGCTTTTTTTTTCTTCTTGTCAGAGTTTCTATGTGTAACAGTCATTGCTGTCCTGGAACTAGCTCTTATAGACCAGGCTGGCCTCGAACTCACAGAGATCCGCCTGCCTCTGCCTCCCGAGTGCTAGGATTAAAGGCGTGCGCCACCACCGCCTGCCTGAGAAGCTTTTTATTGTTGATGTAAGGGAGAAAGCAGACAGAGGAAGAATCTAGGCTGAACACGGCTGGCAGACTAACCTGGACCAAGAGAGGAGAGAGGTTAAGTGAAGAGCTGCTGACCTGTTCAGAGTGCCTGTTCCGGAGGAAGCTTCACCCAGCCCTTGGCATCCATATACTCAAAGAGTCTGGGATGTTCTGACGGAAGCCTCACCCCAGTCTCTAGCATCCACACACCCAATGAGTCTGGGATGTTTGGGAGGAAGCTCTACCCCATGCCCCCTCCTTCATCTTTATCTAAACCCTGCTGCATCTCAGAAAGCCTCACAAATGATGACCCCTCCCCCGGAGATGCTCGAGACCACTCCCACAGGGTATTTAAACTGCCCCCCAGAAAACAGACATGAGGTCTTCTGGTCTTCCATTCCTCCCTCTTCTCTGGGGGTCTAGACAATCATCCGGGAGTATTTTACCCATTAAATGTGGGCTTTTTCTATTTTGGTTTGATTTGGATTATTGTGTCAGTGGAGAGAGGCTTATCGGGGTTCAGAAACTTTTCATCTGGAGGTTCCACCGAGGGATTGTTTTTTTCCCTCACTGGCCCAGGGTCACATGCTGGGAAAACAGCGTTCTCCTGGCACCTAGGCACCCACTCTCCACCAGGCTAAGACTGGCTTTCTACTGGGTAAGTAGTCCTTTCTAAGTCATTGCTTTAGAGGCCCAAAACCTCCTGTGAATTTTGAAGTGTTCTGGTAATGATGCAGCTGTGCCAGGCCCGACCTGTTACTGGGTCTGCATTGTCCAGTGGGATCTTTTTTTTCAGAAGACTTTCCGTTCAAAGGAATATTCCATATACCCTGTTTTTTTTTTTTTTTGACCCAAAGCCTACCACAATGGATGCATTGTGCGAGGCTTCGGATCCCGGCATAGGCTTGCGAAATGGGTACCTGCAATTCAAAGCCAGATCCCGAAATGCTCTTGGGCTGCCTTTTACAAAAATCTTTTTTAAATTTGTGGTTGTCTAACACAATATGTCCTGAACGCCTGGATTTCTCTGTGCACTAAGGCCTGGCCTCAGTATGCCCTTGACAATGGGACCCGATGACCACCAGAGGGAACTTTTGAATTTTTATCCTCTGTGACCTTAAAATTTTTGCTGGCATGGGGACAAGAGGACAGAACTTCCATATGCCCACAGTTTCTGGGTCCTGTGCTCCTGCCCCTCCCTCAGTAGCCAGTGTCTCACAGCACTGGTCTTGTTGTCTAGGGTCATAGTGCCTCCAGATTCCTAACTGTGAACTGGGACCCTAAAAATTCTGCCCTGACCATGCTATTGGGCCACATGTTCCATTCAGTGGGCAACATTCCTCTCATCCCTCACCCTATCTAACCCCCTACCCTCCATCCTGGGACAAAGCTGGAGGGCCAACTTCCTCCCCCTTACCCACCTTTCTTTCCTCACCTTCCTACTGCCCCTCCCTATCCTTCCAGCAGCAACCCACTTCCTGTCACCCTCTGCACTTTGTACTCATGCCCCCCCTTCCTCTTCACTGTTTGCTCTTTGTCTGCATCTCTGAACTCCTGTCTCTCTATCTCATCCCTGGAACGTGATTTGGTCACGCTGAGATTCTCCCTACAATGGATCCGCTCCCCCTGCCCTCCCACTCTGAGCTGCATAGGTGTTGTGTTCTTGTGTTTCTGTCCTCCTTTACAGCATCTGCTGATGCGGCCCTCAGTGGGACACCCGTGTGCTCACCTGGCTCCTGCGGGATTTTTAAGTTGGTCAGCTGACATGGCTTCCTGGGAAAAGTTTTGTTAAAATATCTGTGTGAATAATGTGGCCACCGTATGCTTGTTTATGCCTGGGTTTCTGTGTGTGCTTGTTTTAAAATCTGTAGAACTTGTAATTAGCGCTGCTCTGGAAAAATCACATGGTCTGCCGATACCTTACAACAGGTGGGCAGGCACCATTTTGGCTGAGGTAAGAGACAGAGATCATATAATTCCTGCCCTGTCCTAAAAACACGGTTTATACAGAATAAGGTTTACGACAGTGCTGATTTCCTGAGCTATTAAAGCTGCGCCTCTACATTCATGTACAGAATAAATCTACAGCAGCCAGGTTTTGTAATTTAAGAGTAAACCCCTTGATATTGATTTAAAACACTGAATTGTTTACAATGTTAAAACTTGGTTTTGCCTTATACAGAATAAAATTATACTCTAGGTCTCAGGGCCACAGCTAAAAATTTGAGACTAAAATATTCCTTCTTGATGTGGGAGTGTCATATATCAATCTGTTGATTTCATTGGTTGAGTAATAAACAAACTGCTTGGGCTCATAGCTTAGAACATAGGTGGGTGGAGTAAACAGAGCAGAATGCTGGGAGGAAGAGGAAGTGAGGTAAGACTCCTCAGACAGAGAGCCTTGCTTCCGGCTTCCAGGCAGATGCCTCAGAGAGACACGATGCTCCACTCTTGCGGGCAGAGGCGAGAGCTCTGCTCTCTGAGGCACACGCGATGAAGCTCCGACCCAGGATGGACGTAGGCTAGAATCTCCCTGGTAAGCCACCTTGTGGGCTACAGCAGATTATTAGAGATGGGCTAGTCCAGGTGCGAGAGTTAGCCTAAAAGAGGCTAGATAGAAATGGGCCAAGCAGTGCTTAAAAGAATACAGTGTCCGTGTAATTATTTCGGGGCATAAGCTAGCCAGGCGGCCGGGGTGCAGCTGGGGTGCTGGGGACGCAGCCCCGCCGCTCCTATTACTACACCTTCTAATCTTCTTGCCTCTACTAACATTGGTAAGCTGTAACCGATGGGTAAACTATATGTCCAAATTTAACTTTTATGTCTAATTTAGATATATCTGATAGGAAATGGTACCCTGATTCCCAAATGCCTTTTCAGATCTGAGAGTATGGCATTTAATAATAATAAAAAAGCTTCCTATGATAGAGACATGCCAGCTTCTGTAGCATCCTGTATCTCCAAGAAGACAAATGGCTGCAGAACTTCCTCCTGGAGGCTTGCTTTGGATGTGGCAAAGCCAGCCACACAGCAAAATACTGCCTTTCATCTTATCGGCTGGAAAATCATCCAGGAGTATTTTATCCATTAAACATGAGCTTCTTTCTAATTTGGTTTGATTTGTTCTGATTTGGACTGTTGAGTTGGTGGAGAGGGTTATCAGGGTGAAGAAACTTTTCACTGCCCAGGCCAAGAGACCAAGAGACTGGTATAACCAAAATGACTGAGCTCTTCAGAGGAAGGGAAGCAGAAGCCCAGCCCTGGGGAGATAGAGTTCTAGGGTGGAGTTGGGGTGAGAAGTGCTAACAGGAGTCACAGGTACTGAACAAGGCTGGTCCTGGCTTTGTGACCTAACATTTCAGTCCTCTGTTGATGATAAGGGCTGATGTAATCTCTTCTATAGCTACTTCCTGCTGAAATTAGTGCATTGCTGCCAGGGCCCAGGAAGGCAGACTAATGGACAAAGGATGGGAAGAAAGAGAAGCACAAGTTGCTTGGCTTGTTGCCTGGGTTCTGTGGGACCACCTGGGGCTAAGGACAAGCAGGATGCTTTGGAGCAGTCAGTGTTGCAGAGGCTCAGGCTGGTCAGGAATTCAGCCAGAAGCACCTAGGGCTGGCACATTTGGAACAGGTTTAGTCTTCAGTTCACTGCAAATCTGTTGGGACAGATAAAGAGTAGGGACGACAGGTAAAATTAAGGCATTTAGGGGAAATTTTTTTATCTCTGGTATACATTTGAAATTTCCAGGCCCATGGTCTGGCAGTTTGGGGAGGGGAATCACATTTGTCTGTGTGTATGTAGGTGCACCACGAGTATGTGTGTGCCCAGGGCTGTCAGAAGAGGGTGTCAGATCCCTTGGGACTCGAGTTAAGGATAGTAGGGAGATTCTCTGTGGGTGCAGGGAGCTGAACCCAGGTCTTCTGCATGAGCAAGTACTCTTAACTGTTGAGACATCTTACAGCCCCAAGATTCCACTTCTCTCAGTCTCTCTGCCATTTTCTGCCTTGTGATTTCCTTTGGGTAGTGGCTTTCCTTCATCCTGGCTTCTGATTTTGAGGTAGGGGCTGAGTCTAGTGTTTTACCTACTTCTATTGCTGTGAAGAGACATCATGACCAAAGCAAGCCATGAGAGAAAGCATTTAATTAGAAGCTTGTTTACAGTATCAGAAGGTAAATCCATGGCAACCCCCTCACAGTAGCTGAGTGCTGACATCTTATCAAAAGGATGAGGTGGAGAGAGAGAGAGAGAGAGAGAGAGAGAGAGAGAGAGAGAGAGCGCTAACTGGGAATGGTGTTGGCTTTTGAATCCTTGAAGCCCACACCTACTCCAACAAGACCATATCTCCTAATCCTTCCCAAATAGTTCTGCTAGTTGGGGACTAAGCATTGAAATACATGAGTCTATGGGGGTCATTTTTATGAAAAACAGCACCTCTGGGTTTCTCATCCTGACTTGACACTCCTTAGAGGATGATTTATGTACAAGTTCCTGTTCTGTGTCTTACTTTTAGAAACAAAGGGGTCACTCTATTGTCTATTGCTCTCCTGGTTTGTAATGTTCAGGATAAACTAGGTTATAGATCAGTAACAAAATGTCCTAAAGCCTTGGTGACTGCAAATAAATCTGCTTTGCTCTGTTGCTTCTTATGCTGGGTCAGTAAAGGGGCTGCCTTAGTCTCACTCCCTGCTGCTATGAGATAATGCTCTGAAAGAAGCGGCGTAAGATAAAAAGGTATATTTTGGCTCACAGTTCAAGGGGGCAGTCCATCATGGTCTGACATCACGGTAGCAGGATCCTAAGACAGTCACAAGTGAGAATCAGTGATGAATGCTTGTGCTCTGCCAGCGTTCTCATTTTTATACGTGCTTTACCCAAGGCCAGAGAGTGGAGCTGCCCACTTAAGTGTGAGTCTTCCCGCTTCAAAGAACCTAATCAATGTAATTCTTTACTGTCCATCCCAGGGATGAAATAATCCTTCCCAGGTATGATGGCAGGCTCATCTCCTAGATGATTCTAGACCCTGTTGAGTTCACAGTGAATACTAGCAATCACAGGGGCTCATTCTTCCTCAGGTCACTCAGAGACCCCACTGAAGGACCAGTGCAATCTAGAACCTTGTCGGTGGAAGAGCAAAGGGAACATAGCCCTGGTGAGTCTCCCACTGGCCTCCAAATGCCGTAGTTTTGAAATGACACACATGGCTTCTGCTCATGGCATCAGCTAGGGTGTTATGGCCCCACTCAAGCACAAAGGGACCAGGAAAGTTTGGACACACAATGCTAAAAATTGCTACACCTGCTCTCATTTTTCAAGAGAGGGTCACATGGCCATTTTAGGCTAATCCCTGGCAGGCAGTCTAGGCTAGCCATGACTGGTTTACACCAGACATTTGGATGGTGGTGAGTGGTGACTGAGCTTACACAGAGACCTCCACAGCCTGTAAATGTGGCTGTGATAGTGGGGTACAGACTGAGAGGGTGCCCTGACGTTCTTATGTCCCTAGGTGGGTCTAAGTCAGGATGTCTTTTTTCTTCCTTCCCTCCCTCCTTTCTTCCTCCCTTCCCTCCCTCCCTCCCTCCTCCCTCTCTCCCTCCCTCTCTCCCTTCCTTCTTCCCTCCCTCCCTCCTTCCTTTCCTCCTTTTCTTTTTT
This sequence comes from Microtus ochrogaster, assembly GCF_000317375.1. Taxonomy (NCBI): domain Eukaryota; kingdom Metazoa; phylum Chordata; class Mammalia; order Rodentia; family Cricetidae; genus Microtus; species Microtus ochrogaster. The sequence goes on along the minus strand of NW_004949130.1, from coordinate 36,173 downwards.
CCTTTCTTTGTCTTTTTTTTTTTGAGACAGGTTTTTTTTCTGTGTAGCAGTCATGGTTCTCCTGGAACAGGTTGGCCTCAAACCCACAGAGATTGGTCTAGCTCTGCCTCCTGAGTGCTGGGATTAAAGGTGTTGTGCCACCACCACCTGGCCCCACTGATATTTCATCACATTGTCTATCTAATTTCTTAAAAAAATTATTGCCCCTGCTATCTTTTTTAAAGCTTTGTTTATTATTTGTGTGTTTCATTTATGCCTGCATGAATTTATGTGTGCCATGTGGATGCAAGAATAAATAGAGGTAAGAAAAGTGTGTTGGATGCCCTGGAACTGGAATTACATACAGTTGTAACCCATTCAGCATGGGTGCTGAAAACTGAACTTGGGTCCTCTAGAAGAACAGCAGGTGCCCTTAACCATGGAGCCACCTCTCCAGCTTCCACCCCTGTTATCTTAATGACAAGACATGGGGAAGGCATGATACCTAGTCTGGAGGCATTAGTCCACAGCACTCTCACTTCATGGCATGCTGAACAGACAGATCCTGGTTGTGTGATCACTGAAACTTCTGTGAAGAACTGATGGCCTTTGAAGTGACCTACTAGTGCCTGATCACACCAGCTTTGTGGACTTTCACCAAACACCTGCACAGAGGTCTTTGTGCTAATCCCTAAGAATGGTAGATTTTTTGAGTTCAAAGTCTATTAACATATCATGGCATATCATGATGCATCCAAACCCTTGCAATCTTGCCTTTGGTTGGATGGGCCTCTGTGCCTGTCTATGCCCCCAGTGTGTGGTATGTCTGTGGTTATCTTGGGGACTTAATGGACGTACTTAGGATAGCAAAACAAGAACCAAGACAGAGAAAATTTAATGAGTATCTATGTGAGCTGAACCCCGTTTCCTTCCTCTTCCTCATAGTCTTCCTCTCCTCCTTCTCCTTCTTCTTCTGTGCTAGGGGTGGAACCCAGAATCTTGCCACATTCCCAGGATTTAGTTTTAGAAACGCCGTCTCACTATGAAGCCCAGGCTGGCCTTGAATGCATACTTTTCCTGTCTCAGTCTGTCAAGCTTTGGGATTACAAACATGTCCACACTGCAGGCTTGCAGAGGTGAATGATTTATGAAGTTGAAAGAATGTAGATTTTAGGGTCCATGCCTCAGGGGTTCTGGTTTAAATTTGGAGACGCAATGATGCTTGAAATTGGTATTGTTCTGGGCTCCCCAGCGATTCTAACATACAGGCTTGAGCAGGACATGTGTTCTTCCTGAGAGAGGCCAGCCCCACACTTTCCTGTGAGCACCATATGAGAAGAGAGGAGGCTGAATGGGCAGTTGCTGCAAGGCTCACCCTTCGCCCATGCATGAGGATAGATCGGCCATGGAAGGTCAGTTTCCAAGACAAGGGGACAAGGGCTCTCTTTTAGAGTGATCCCCTTTTAGGTGACCCCCAGCATCCATCCCTTTGAAGCCCTGACAGAAGCTAGACAGACTGCTGAACACTGAATACTTGTGTTCCCTCAAAAGTCACACCCCCAAATGTGACAGGTGCCTGGTTACATGATTGTGACAAGAATACCTTACAGAAACGCTTAAAGGGAGGGATGCATTGCTTTAGCTCACGAGTTGAAGTATTTCAGACAATGTAGTGGGGGCGATGGGGCAGCGTGCTCTGTGTGGTGGGAGCTTGTGGCTGTTTCTTCACATGGTGCAGATCTGGGTACAGACAGCACAAGATGGAACCAAAGTCAGGCTATAAAGCTCAGATCTCAGATCTCCCAAAATGGCACCTCTGCCTGGGAACTGGGTAATAATCAAACCCATGAGTCCATGGGGGGTTTTAAGACCCAGTCTAGGGTGTTAAGAGACTTTGTTGTTTGTGGTAATTTACTGCCTGGAATCCCAGCTGATGCAGGAGGTTTGACAGGAGTTTGGGGTATCTTGGATTGCTTAGTAAGTTACAAGTCTAGTCAGAGTTCCATTGCAAAACCCTGTCTCAAAACCAAACAGCAACAACAAAGGAGGGAGGGGGTAGGGCCTTTAGGAGAGATTGGGTCACTATTGGTGAGCACTGTGTCTTATTGAAAGATTGGTGAGCACATGATTGGTGAGCACTGTGTCTTTTTGAAAGAGTCCCTAGAGACCACATTGACCATTGGCCAAGTGAGGTCTCAGCCAGACAGCTATCTTAAAGAATGGGGGCCTTACCTAATATCAAATCTTTCAAAACTTTGATCTTGGACATGCCAGCATCCAAAGTCATGCAAAAGTCTTTTGTTGGGGCTGGAGATATGGCTCAGTGGTTAAGAGCACTGACTGCTCTTCCAGAGGACCTGGGTTCAATTCCCAGCACCCACATGGCAGCTCCCAACTGTCTGAAGATCCAGTTGCAGGGGAATCTGACAAATTCACACCAATGCACATAAAATAAAGTTGGTTTTTTTTTAAAAAAAGTCTTTTATTAGCTATCTGATCTGTGGTCCTTTTGTGATTGCAGTCCAAACAGGTGAAGGCATAGGCCCACGGCAGGAAGACCTCGCAGGCTCATGTCTGGAACCAAAATGAATCTAGTGTGATTGAAGTAAGGTGACCAGTCACCCTGGTTGGTTCAAGACTCTGGCAACCCTGATCACTTCGGCAGCTTAATCTGAGCCAAAGGACAAAAGGAAGGCTGGCATGAGGAAGGGAGAGAAGGCAGATGTGCAGACCTAGTAGGATGTGGGGGATAAGCACTTCCTTTCTTTGCCAGACAGGGAAGCCTTGGAACATGGCCACATGTGTTTTGAGGGGCAGCTGAGCCTCTGCAATGGAAAGGAAAGAGCCAGCATAGCACTGAGCTGACCCAGGACTCCAAGCTCGGCTCGAGCAGCTCTACTCCAGGCGCCCCTGAGCCCCTTTGTCTTCATTATTTAGTGCTATGCTTATGTCTGACTCAACCCAGCCAAGGAGGGGCTGCCACCATAAAAAAGCTCCTGGAATAGAGCCCAGGTGGCTTTCAGGGCCTCTGCAGAGGAAAATAAGCTGCAGTGAGCGGATTGTAACTTTCTGTTATATGAATTAGGCTGCGGGATAATAGGGTGTTCGATGGTTATTGCAGTCTGTAAATCCTGTAGTAAATATGGGTAGGAGCCTGGAGCTGGCAGGGGTTCCTGCCTTACAGAAAAGAGTCTTGGTCTTTTCTTGTCCATGGAGTTTAAATTCAGGGTGAGTTTAAGTTTTGGAGACACAGATGATTTGGGCGAGAGAGGTCCAGCCATGAGGCCCATTTGCTCTTGTGTGGTTCTAGGTAGACACATCTGTGTCCTCAGCTAGTAAATGGGCTGCCAGTGTGGCTAACTGGAGTGTGCTGCGGCAGGGACAGCTTTGGAAAGTGCCTGATCCCTGGTTTGGAAGACAGAGCTATAGACCCACAACTCTGACGTGGGAGGTGATGTATGCTGTGAATATGTTTTATTGCCCTTCGTTAATAAAGAAGCTGCTTTAGACCAATGGCTTAACAGAATACAGAGGAGGAGAAAGACGCTAGCTGCCAGCCTGAACCTTTCTGGTAGGCTATGAGCCTCGTGGTAAAATATAAAATAATAGAAATGGGTAAACCAAAGATGTAAGAGTCAGCTAGCAATGTGCTTAAGTGATTGGCCAAGCAGTGATTTAATTAATATAGTTTCTGTGTGGTTATTTCATGGTCTGGGCACCTGAAAGTGAACAAGTGGCCTCCTACAACACAACTCTGGGGTGAAGTCACACACAAGAACTTGATCGCTTACACAGTTCACTCATAGTTTTTATTTTAAAAATGATGCTGAGAAACCAGAAGGCCCATGGTGGCCTGCCTAAGGTCACACAAACAAGACAGGCAAGGATCTACTTCTCTGGTACCTCTCAGCTGTGCCCACCTTGATCCTGATCTTTGGGACCTGACATGCTTCTCCTGCCTCCCTTCCCACTCCCCTTTTCTCTGAGCCCTTGGTTGCAGGCCTGTCCCCACATTTTCAGTCCTGCGGGCAGTAGGCCCCCACTTACAATCCATCGCCAGCCTATATGCATGTCTTCCTAGTAAGTCCGTTCTTCTTTGGGCCACCTTGTAGTGGGTACATGGAGATTCAAAGAGGCAGAGACTGCTTCTGAAACCTTGCTCATGGATGCTATCTTCATGCTTCAGAACTGTTTCTGAGATGGCTGTGCGGGAATATGCTTAAACTATGCCTATAATGCTAGCATTTGGGAGGCTGCGGTGGGGAGAGCTGGAGTTCCCCAGTCAGGCCGATCCTGTGCTATCAAGGGAGAGATCCTATTTAAAGAAAAAAAATCAAAGCCAATCAAACAAGTGATGGAGGAGAGTCATCTGTCTATCTGTTGCTTTCTTTGGTTAATTAATAAGGAAACTGCTTGGCCGGATAGGGCAGAAAATTAGGTGGGTGGAGTAGACAGAACAGAATGCTGGGAAGAGGCAATGAGGCAGACACCTCAGGCAGTCATCATGAGAAACTGCACCTACAGTTACCTTCTACGTCCTACCCCATGCCAGTTTCCCTGCCTGCCTTACCCAGTGAAGATGTCTGGCCTCCCTCATCCTAACGTCAGTTCCCACAGGATATAGGCGTGGCTCTTCTCTCTCCCACTCTATAGTCACATGGCCCCTTCTCCACTAGTCACTGCCTCACCCACTAAATTCGGGATGACCTATAGGGTGGGGACCAGCAGATTCAAGGCAACCACACCCTAGTGACTGAAACATGGTTGAATGCCTGGTCTCCAGAGGTCCAGGGTAGAGAAAGAGCCAATATTTTGAGAGGCGACAGGAGATATTAAGTCATGTATTTGGTGACATACTGCATTCCTTAGGACTTGGTGTTTTCTTGCTTTAAATATGCAGTTCTTAGGCAAAGGCCCTTAGTAGCCTAAGCCCTATCATTGGGATAAGATTACATGGCAATGCTTAAATTATTTCAGATACCCGCTAAGCCTGTACTTAGTAGGCTTATTCATGGTTCTCCTACAGATGACTCCCATTGCCCCCAGTGTCTCAAAACCTAGGATCTTGTTTTTTCTTTTTGATTTTCGAGACAGGGTTTCTCTGAAGTTTTTGGTGCCTTGTAGGGCCCTGGTCTCCCTTATTCCTGTGGTGCATTCGAGGGGACAGTTTATGATCAACTAACTAAGTTTCCTGTGTGTTTCTGTGCTAGCCCTGCCCTGGCTGGTGGTTAGCTGTAGGGCATTCACTCCTTTGTTAATATGGTAATTTCCCACCTGCCTGGGCGGAAATCCTTGTGCTGCAGTTAGGTAGATAAGGACTTCCCAAAGGCTGAATAAAGTGGCATTCTGCTGATCTCCTTTCGAATGACCCTGGTCTCTCTGTGTTTTCTTTTCAATCTCCAGGCCCTTGCCCGACTCGCGTTTAGTACAGTGGCGCGTGAACTGTACCGAGGGTGTAACACCAAATTGGGTGTTACAGTGCCTGTCCTGGAACTAGCTCTTGTAGACCAGGCTGGCCTCGAACTCAAAGAGATCCTCCTGCCTCTGCCTTCCGAGTGCTGGGATTAAAGGCGTGCGCCACCACTGCCCAGCAGAACCTAGGATCTTGCACATACTAGGCAAGTGCTCTATCTGTAGACTATAAAGCTATAATCCTGTTGCACAGGACTAACCTGTGAGCCAAAGTGCAGCCATCTTCAGAAGGTCAACTGGGTTTTCTCTCCAAAGATCATCAGAGCTGGCTTGTTGGCTGTTGATGTTTCCTCTTAGAAGGAGGGGCTAAGATGCTCATGGAGTCCTCATCTGACTATTCACATCTTTAGTTGTCTAATTCTGCCCTATTTCATGTGGTCTCTGGGTCTCTAGAAAGGGCTAGAGGACTCAAGCCCTCTAGGATATCCCTATAGGTAGGGAAGGAGTCAGGAAAAAGACTGTCCTGGTTGGTTTTTGTCAACTCAACACAATGTATAATTATCTGGGATGAGCAACCTCAGTTAAAAAACATGCCCTCATTGGGTTGTCTGTAGGACATTCTTTTGCTTAAAGATTGATGCAGGAGGGTCCAGTTTACTGACGGTCTTACCAGCCCTGGGCAGGAGGTCCAGGATGGTATAAGAAAGCAGAGTAAGCAACTCATGAGGAATAAGCCACTAAGGAACATTCTCTCTGCTTCTTGGCTTCTGTTCCCGCCTTGAGTTCCTGCCCTGACTTCCCTTCATGATGGACCACAGCTTAATGTGAGCTGTCTTAGTTTTCTGTTTCTGCAACAAAACACCATACCCAAAGCAAGTTGGGGAGGAAAGGGTTTAATTGGCTTATACTTCCATAATTCTGTTCATCACTGAAGGAATTCAGGACAAGGAACTCAGGCACCTGGAGGCAGGAGCTGATACAGAGGCCATGGAGGAGTGTTGCTTACTCACTTCCTTCCCATGGTTTGCTCAGCCTGGTTTCTTATAGAATTCAGGACCATCAGCCCAGGGGTGGCACAGTGGGTTGGGCTCTCTCCCATCATTTACTAATTAAAGTGCATTATACACTAGAGAAATTCCCAGGAATCCACAAGGATGACCTCAGGTAAGAATCGAAGCAATAGTGGGAAGAGTACCTAAAATGTAATCAGATTGATGATTACCATAATTGTCATCATAGAACCTTCATCCACTAACTGGTGATAGGAGATGCAGAGATCCACAGCTAAGCACTGGGCCGAACTCCTTGATTACAATTATAGAGAGTGAGGGGCAATAATTATAAGCAAAGGGGCCAAGACCATTATGGGGGAAACCCACAGAAATAGCTGACGCAAACAAGTACGAGCTCACTGACTCTAGACTGACAGTTGGGGAACATGCATAATGCCAAACTAGGCCCTCTGAATGTGGGTGAGTGTTGTGGGGCCACTAGCAATGGAACCAGTATTTATCCCTAGTGCGTGAACTGTCTCTTTAGAGCCCATTCCCTCTGGAGGGATACCTTGCTCAGCCTAGATACAGGGATGAGGGTCTTGGTCCTGCCTCAAATGATGCAACAGACTTTGTTGACTCCCCATGGGAAGCCTCACCCTCTCTGATGAGTGTATGGGGGTTGGAGAGGGGAGAAGGTAGGGAAGCTGGAGGATGGGAGGAAGAGGAAACTGGGATTGGTATGTAAAATAAGATTGTTTTAAAAATAAAAAGAATTAAGCTGGGCGGTGGTGGCGCTTGCCTTTAACCCCAGTATTCGGGAGGTAGAGGCAGGCAGATCTCTATGAGTTCGAGGCCAGCTTGGTCTACAAGAGCTAGTTCCAGGACAGACTCCAAAGCTACAGAGAAACCCTTTCTTGAAAAAACCAAAATAAATAAATAAATAAATAAATGAATTAAAAAATAATTTGACAGACTTATAGCTGAATCTTATGGAGGCATTTTCTCAATTGATGTTTCCTCCTTTCAAATGACTCTAGCTTGTGTCAAGTTGACATAACTAGCCCGCACGAGAGTGAAATTAAACTCTTTCTTTCTCATGTCGCTTTTGGCCACAGTGCTTTATCACAGCAATAGAAACCTACCTAAGACTGGGGGACACCATGCACATGCTATGGGAGAGGGATCTCCATACTGGATGCAGAACTTTCAGTGTGGCTGCTTTCCAGTCTCCCATGGCTCTGTAAGTATGTCTAACAACTCACTGGTTCCCCAGAGCAAGCTCTGGTTGAATCACCTCTTGGGTTGTTGTTGGCACCTTAGGAGGAGGAGGTGGACATTCTTTACATCTCCTGAAGGGAAGGAATTGTAGCAACAAAGCCCAGCATCCTTTTTCCTTTAACAGAACAGTGCCTAAGTCTTCCAGGTTGACTTTGAGTCTTAGTGGTATCACAGGCAAGCCTTTCCCTTGTGATCCTTCTGCCCAAGCCTCCTCCAGTCATGAACTACCTTACCTGGCTAACACTTTTTCATTCACGTATATATACATTTTCCCCTGTGGTCACAAAATACTTGACAGAAGCAATGTAACTAGAAAGGATTTGGTTTGTCTCAGTTTCCGAGGACTCTGTCCATCATGGCAAGGAAGGCTTGCTGTTTGTTCCAGTGGAGAAGGGCGGGAGTCAGAGAAAGCACAAATACCAAGTTTATAATTCTCTCCATTTCCCACCAGCATATAACCTGCGTTTTCAGCCCCTGAACTGTAGCATTGGGCTGTCTGTGGGGCTAAGTCTGAAGGCAACCTTTCAGGTCCAAGCAGGAAGGACATGGCAACAGCTGATCCTGGGGCTTCAGGGCTCCTGCTCTTGGCTTGGCCTTGTCACAACCTCTGCTAAGGGCAGGGATACAATCCAATTTCCAAACAGCAACATCTGTTTGGATGTTCTTGTATAATTTGTAATGTTGAGAGTCCTGCCATGTCAGTTCCATGCTGTCACCACAAACATGTGTCAGGAAGAGAGGCACACACCTGTAGAATATGTTT
>NW_004949130.1:24659-26802 GCF_000317375.1 Microtus ochrogaster | reverse complement strand
TTTTCTATGTAGCTCAGGCTGGCCTGGAACTCATGATCCTTCTGCCTCAAAGGCTTCCTGAGCGCGGAGATTACAGGTGTGTGCCACCATGCCCAAATGACTGCTAAACACATTCTATGCAAAGCAGTGTTGACACCATATGGGGATGTTTGATGGCTCTAATGACAAATAGGTAGGTAAAGTCCCAGCTGACAAGGGTTGTAGTACACATAAGAAGTGATAGGTTGGTGGAGGAGGGGCTGCAGAGCTAGGAAGGTGGGAGTGACCTAGGAAGGTCACGAGAGAACCTTCCAGTAGAACAGAGACAAATGCAGAAGATAAGGCTGACATGGGTTGAGGGACAACAGAAAGAAAATCCCACAAAGAAAGAACTCAAGAGCAAACACTGAGAGTGGAGCAGTGCACACTTGAGGGTTCTAGAGTGGACAGGACAGGTGCTGGGGAGGGGGAGCATAGCGCCATCAGGGAGGGATTTGGGAATTCTGGTCAGGAGCATGACTTAACATCAACATAGGGGAAAGTTACTTGTGGGTTTTAAGTCAAAGGATGGCACAGTCTGAGTCCTGTTCCAATGGCCACCTTGTTTGTACTTGGCTGAGTATAGAGTCAGGGAAGCCATGGGAGAGCTGGGGCTGGGGCTGGCTGGGCAGTTGGTGTGGGAGGATGAGGTCAAGAGATAGGACGTGAGCAGAGCTGGGAGGAGACTTCAGTTCTTATTAAGTTGAAGTCCAGTAGGACTTCAAGAAAGGTCGGATGTGGTTGCGGACAAAGAAGAAGCAAGGCATAACTGGATCTTGTACCTGAGTTTCGGAGGCAATGAGACAATTCCATGAGGTGGGGGTAGATGTACTTACATGGAGAGGTCAAAGGGCAGTGTTTTTACACCAGCACTCAATGAGACTCTACCATGGGTCAGGTTCTTTCTAGATAACTGGGGATCAAGAATGATCAAAATACAGGCTTTATTGTTACTGAGCTTTTAATTTAACTTGGGGGAGGAACACAATGAACATACTTCCTCTCTGCTTGAAAATATGATTGTGAGAATTTTAGGTGAACCTGGGATTGTGGCCATGTGACCAGATAGGGAGGGAAGTTGGAGAGAAGTCTAACAATTGGAATGAGGGCAGCTCAACATTTATGCATCTGGAATATAAGGTCCATTGAAGGACTCTAAAAGGGAGTGGCCAAGAAGGTGGTGAAAGTTAGGAGGGTGGGGATAAAGAGGAGTGCCCAGGTGAGGAATGGTTACTCCTGCTAAGTGCTGACTGGAAGGAGGTCAAAGGAGATCAATATGGGGAGACAGCCTTAGGCTTTGCAAAGATGCATCACTTGGGTCAGCTGGTGAGTGGATGGTGAAGGCAAAAGCAATGTAGTGTTCTACATCTCATCCCATTCCACACTCCGTCCCAACCAACCTGCCTTATCCTAGTGAGTTCCATTTTCTCTGCTCTATCATACAATGTCATGACCCTCCCCTCTCTAACACTTCTCTTTCTCCATTTGTTTTATGCTCCCCATCTCCTTCCTCTCTCCTGGAGCTCAGTCCAAGGGAACACAGACTGAGAATATTTTCTGTAAATGCATATGAAAGCTGAAGCCTTTGCTCCTGGGTACGATTTTGGTGGCCGGGAAACATCTTTGCCGAAATCTCCTGGGACACAGAATGGTGAACCCTAGGAGCCCTGTCCATTCTGGATTTCCTGCTGTTCTAACATTTTTTCTTTTGGAGTCGTCTCTGTTTGCCTACTTAGCAATGCTTGTCCTTCACAGCTCATGAGAAATTAGCAAGAATGTTATTGACTCTAATTTTCATTTGTCTAGCATGCTTGTTAATGATGTCTATTTAAGATATCCATTAAAGGCCTATGAGGTTAATTAAATGGACAATTCCAATACAGTTCTATTAGAATTAAATTAATATTATAGACATTTAACAGATGTCTTAATGAGTCATTATAGATAAGAAATGCAAACTAAATTAATACAAAAGCCATTGTCCAGAAAGTGAACCTTTTACCATAATTATGTATTTGGGAAGAATCTTCATGTTTATTATTCAGAATCTGAGAGCCTGGTCACTGGATGATCCTTTCCCGCATCCAGAAAAGACTGGCCCAAGAATCTATGGTCAAATCAGATG
>NW_004949130.1:21286-23898 GCF_000317375.1 Microtus ochrogaster | reverse complement strand
GTTAATCCTCTCTGGAAGCCTAAGAAACACACCAAGTGCCCTTTTCAAAGCATTTCCCAATCCATTTGTGTAGACATTAACCCTCCTTTCCCTCTACACATCCCCCCGCCCACTCTGCTGGCTCCAGTGGAACAAGGAGGGAGGAGTTTGGCTGCTGACAACTCCGGGACTCTGGATACTGTGCGTGCACCTTAAGTCAAAGCCTATGAAATTCAGGAAAATGTGAGCTTGTAGCCTAGCAGTTAGGCTGAGCTGCCTGGTGTCCCAAGCATTTCATACAGCAAAAAAACAGTAGAGAAACCCAGGCCCCTCTGAACCAGGTGTCAATGACAAGGCCTCCTCAATACCGGCACAGAGTAGCTGGACCCCAGCCATTTTTAATGCTGGTCCTGACCTGCAGCCAGTTCCAATGGCCACGTGCAGAAAGACCTCATCTGGTCTTACACAGTAGAAAGGTTAAAAATATAGCAGCCAAAATGGAACTAAGATATCCAAATATATCATTATTAGCACAGAGTGTTCCAGAAATACAGGAAAGTATGAAAGACAGAACCTAATGGCCACCTTCTTCAAATCACCCAAGGTTAGTCCTGGTGTATTTTCTGCTAGTCTTTCCTCCATAGAGAGACAAATCTCTATCCCTGACTTCCTCCTTTGTTGTTCAATGTTCTTCAGCCACTCTTTTTTCCCTGGAGTCGAGACGGGCTACAGCCAGAAAGTGCTTCATGGAAAAGTGGATATTTAAGGTGTTTCCAGTTCTCAGCTGCCAGGAACATCTGTCACCAGTGGCAGAGTTCACAGGTCAATTGTTCCCTTTACTTTGAACTTCTTGGCAGATCTCTCACTTGACCGAAGCTGGAAGTTGCTTCCATAAATGTAGGAAATGAAGCCATCAATTTCTATGGTGAACACACAATTTAGCTTGGGGATAACTGAATGGAAAAGAAGAAAGGAAAAAGGATGAGGAACAATACAGACAGTGCGTTCATGTTCATGTAAGCACGATTCACGCACGTTTATATTTATATTGTATTAAAGTAGTCGGAGGCTGCTTGTTCATTTCCCAGCTGCCAAGACCCAAAATAATCACACAGAAACTATATTAATTGCAACACTGCTTGGCCAATAGCTTAGGCTTCTAAGTAAACTAAGTAACTCTTACATCTTAAATTAACCCATTTCTATTAATCTATTAATTCTATTATTGCCATGAGGCTTGTGATTTACCGGTAAGGTTCTGGCATTTGTCTCCTTCGGCAGCTACACGACATCTCTCTGACTCTGCCTTTTCTCCTCTATCTCTGCTTAGAATTCTTGCCTTGTTCTATTTTGCTCTGTCATAGGCCCAAGTAGCTTCTTTATTCATTAACCAATAAAAGCAACAATACAGATGGACTTCCCACAACATTATTAAGGTGATGGCCACACCTTTATTGCCAGCACTTAGGAGACAAAGGCAGGCAGATCTCAGAGTTCAAGGCCAGCCTGGTCTACATAGCAAGTTCCAAGCTAACCAGGACTGCATATAAGACTGTCTTTAAAAAAGTCTACAGCAATGAGGAGACCCATGCCAGAAGTACCAAAAAAGACCTGGGCTATTTGATTCACAGTCTAAATATAACTCACTGCCTAATTTCCAGATTTAGAGGTGATTAACTTAATTCCCAGAACTGAGGGCTCCCATACCACCAAACCCAGTTTCCCATACAGTCTTGACTGGTTCTTAGATTTGTGCAGAGTGGGGAAACTTCTACATTACTTCCTTAGACTTATAAAGTGGGCAGAAGAACATACAGGGACATGGAAAAACATTGAAGCAGGGCTGTGGGGGTAGCTCAGGTTTAGAGCCCAGGATTAGCTTGGTCTTGATTTTTAGCATCAACAGAAATGAGTATAAACTCCTCAACTGTTGTTTGAACTTTGGATTTGTGGGCAAGGTCAGGTACTGGGGTATTGGAAGATTCAAAAGTACCTGCTAGAGTGGCAATAACCATGCTATGATGTGGGATTTCCCCCTGTATGCTATGATATCCATTAATGAATAGAAAAACTGCTTTGGATCTATAGCAGGGCAGAACTTAGCTAGGTGGGGAAAACTAAACTGAATTCTGGGAGAAAGAAGGGCTGAGTCAGAGAGAAGCCATGGAGCCTCTGCCAGAGACAAACTCTGCGAACTTTACCCAGTAAGCCACAGCCTTGTGGCAATACACAGATTAAGAGAAATGGGTTAAATTAACATGTAAGAATTAGCCAATAAGAAGCTAGAGCTAATGGGCCAAGAGTGATTTAAATATGTGTGATTATTTCAGGGATAAGCGGCTAGGGATGAACAAATGGCTCTCTCCTCCCAACAATGCTAAAACTCAAGAGTATCTCTAGCAAGGGTGCAGTTTTCAAAACCTCCAGTGGAAGGCTGTTTTGGTTTCTTCTGCCTGTCTTTTAGTTATTCATTTGAGAGGTGGAGACCTTAGCAATGAGGGCTGAAGACCCAGATAAGCAGTTCTTCTGTCCTATTTATGGACAGGCTGCTGACTGTGTTCATGATGTCTCTTGGTAGCCATAGGGGCAGGGGCCTCTCTCTGCAGTTCATAACATAGCAAGAACCTGCAGAC
>NW_004949130.1:19271-20717 GCF_000317375.1 Microtus ochrogaster | reverse complement strand
AAAGAACTAAGGCCAGTCGTGTTGCTTTGATGGAGCAAGTGCCATGGGCAGGACATCCATCATTCACTTTTGACCCTCCTGAACATTTCCTTGAATGCAGTCCTCCTATAGAGCTGCCCAGAAGTGACAGGCGATTCACCTCACTGGCAGGGCCCTGGCCTCCTCCATGTAATCAGCACGTGGAGCTAACTATGTGCTTAGTGTGCTAGGTCAGTGCTGGGACAGGACACTGAACTTGATGGCTTGTATCCTGCTCCTGTGAGCTGAAGCTCTCATGGAGGACAGTATATAGACAGCACGGGCTATTCTATTTCTTGATACTGATAATGGCTATGAGGAAAATAAGAACAGCACAATGAGAGTGGAGGGGAAGCCTTAGTGGTGGTAGACTCTCAGGAAGTGACATCAGGAGAGGGACCTGAGTTACAGCAGGAGTCAATGCATGAACCTTCAGAGCCCCCTCGTCGAGAGAAGGACCCAAGCAAAGGCACCAGGTGTGCAAGTCACACAGAGGGCAGCCAAAGGACACTGTAGATTTTTACTCTGACTGGATAGGAAGCTGCTGGAGGCTTAGGACAGGCAAACGGCAGTCAGGAGTCTTTTGTCCGATGACAGCCTTCATTCTGTGTATTTCATCTGGTGTGTATGTGGGAATAAAACAGTATGTGAGCTGGGGGAGGGTGAGAGAAGCTTCCACAGCAGCTTGAGGGAGTTAGAGGCAGGTCAGATTCAGAAACTAGGTGTGTTAACCGACTTGAGGTGCAGGATTAGGAAAGAGGTAATGTGTATGTACTTCTAGGTCTCTAGCCTGAACAAACTGATATGGAGATGTGTCATAATCAGAGAGCTGACCTCAGGGGAGACCAAGGGCTCTGTGTTAGGTACTTTGAGGCCCCTCCTGGCTGTCCAGGTAGCTGTTGGGTGCCATGGGGTGAATGAGTCTGGCAATCATGGAAAAAGTCTGCACTAGAGGCGAGGTGACAACAGTATGAGCTGACGGCATGCAGACACCACTAGTGTGTGTTTAACAAGTTCCAGCACGGGTCAGGTCACAACCACCTTAGATCCTCACTGCTTGTAACTTAGAGAAACCTCAGGATGCCAAGTGACAGATGCCAGGCTGAGTACTGCCACTGAGTAACAGTCTCCAGATGACCATATGCTCTCACAGAAATTACCTGAAATAATAGCACCGTGAAGATCCGCCTTCAGGAGCTTCGCTTGAATCATCTGTGGTTGCCTAGGTGGTCAAGAGAGTCCATAAAGAAGAGCTGGTAACAAAGCAAACAGGATCACAAACGCCCACTGCCAGCTGGTTTCCCAGGCTGCGTCTCTAGTGCACGCAAGACTTGGGATCTAATCCCATGGCAGGCGTCAAAAATAAAACTCACGTGTCTGGCTTGAGCCCGTTGCACAGGTCACGGATGTACTGCTTCCAGAGTTCAT